>NW_027471394.1:0-25948 GCF_051020765.1 Lasioglossum baleicum
ATCCCGCAGGCTAGTCGAGCAAAAACACGTGCGAGAGGATGCATCCCGCAGGCTAGTCGAGTAAAAACACGTGCGAGAGGATGCATCCCGCGGCCAGTCGAGTAAAAACACGTGCGAGAGGATGCACCCGCAGGCTAGTCGAGTAAAAACACGTGCGAGAGGATGCATCCCGCATGCTACTCGAGTAAAAACACGTGCGAGAAGGATGCATCCCGCAGGCTAGTCGAGTAAAAACACGTGCGAGAGGATGCATCCCGCAGGCTAGTCGAGTAAAAACACGTGCGAGAGGATGCACCCCGCAGGCTAGTCGAGTAAAACACGTGCGAGAGGATGCATCCCGCAGGCTAGTCGAGTAAAAACACGTGCGAGAGGATGCATCCCGCAGGCTAGTCGAGTAAAAACACGTGCGAGAGGATGCATCCCGCAGGCTAGTCGAGTAAAAACACGTGCGAGAGGATGCTTCCCGCAGGCTAGTCGAGTAAAAACACGTGCGAGAGGATGCATCCCGCAGGCTAGTCGAGTAAAAACACGTGCGAGAGGATGCATCCCGCAGGCTAGTCGAGTAAAAACACGTGCGAGAGGATGCTTCCCGCAGGCTAGTCGAGTAAAAACACGTGCGAGAGGATGCATCCCGCAGGCTAGTCGAGTAAAAACACGTGCGAGAGGATGCATCCCGCAGGCTAGTCGAGTAAAAACACGTGCGAGCGGATGCATCCCGCAGCTTAGTCGAGTAAAAACACGTGCGAGAGGATGCATCCCGCAGGCTAGTCGAGTAAAAACACGTGCGAGAGGATGCATCCCGCAGGCTAGTCGAGTAAAAACAAGTACGAGAGGATGCAACCCGCAGGCTAGTCGAGCAAAAACACGTGCGAGAGGATGCATCCCGCAGGCTAGTCGAGTAAAAACACGTTTGAGAGGATGCATCCAGCGGGCTAGTCGAGTAAAAACACGTGCGAGGGGATGCATCCCGCAGGCTAGTCGAGTAAAAACACGTGCGAGAGGATGCATCCCGCAGGCTAGTCGAGTAAAAACACGTTTGAGAGGATGCGTCCCGCAGGCTAGTCGAGCAAAAACACGTGCGAGAGGATGCATCCCGCAGGCTAGTCGAGTAAAAACACGTGCGAGAAGATGCATCCCGCAGGCTAGTCGAGTGAAAAACACGTGCGAGTGAATGCGTCCCGCAGGCTGTCGAGCTAAAAACACGTGCGAGAGGATGCATCCCGCAGGATAGTCGAGTAAAAACACGTGCGAGAGGATGCATCCCGCAGGCTAGTCGAGTAAAAACACGTGCGAGAGGATGCATCCCGCAGGCTAGTCGAGTAAAAACACGTACGAGAGGATGCATCCCGCAGCCTAGACGAGTAAAAACACGTGCGAGAGGATGCATCCCGCAGGCTAGTCGGGCAAAAACACGTGCGAGAGGATGCATCCCGCAGGCTAGTCGTGTAAAAACACGTGCGTGAGGATGATCCCGCAGGCTAGTCGAGCAAAAACACGTGCGAGAGGATGCATCCCGCTGGCTAGTCGAGTAAAAACACGTGCGAGAGGATGCATCCCGCAGGCTAGTCGAGTAAAAACACGTGCGAGAGGATACATCCCGCAGGCTAGTCGAGTAAAAACACGTGCGAGAGGATGCATCCCGCAGGCTAGTCGAGTAAAAACACGTGCGAGAGGATACATCCCGTAGGCTAATCGAGTAAAAACACGTGCGAGAGGATGCATCCCGCAGGCTAGTCGAGTAAAAACACGTGCGAGAGGATGCATCCCGCAGGCTAGTCGAGTAAAAACACGTGCGAGTGGATGCGTCCCGCAGGCTAGTCGAGCAAAAACACGTGCGAGAGGATGCATCCCGCAGGATAGTCGAGTAAAAACACGTGCGAGAGGATGCATCCCGCAGGCTAGTCGAGTAAAAACACGTGCGAGAGGATGCATCCCGCAGGCTAGTCGAGTAAAAACACGTGCGAGAGGATGCATCCCGCAGCCTAGACGAGTAAAAACACGTGCGAGAGGATGCATCCCGCAGGCTAGTCGAGTAAAAACACGTGCGAGAGGATGCATCCCGCAGGCTAGTCGAGTAAAAACACGTGCGAGAGGATGCATCCCGCAGGCTAGTCGAGTAAAAACACGTGCGAGTGGATGCATCCCGCAGGCTAGTCGAGTAAAAACACGAGCGAGAGGATGCATCCCGCAGGCTAGTCGAGTAAAAACACGTGCGAGTGGATGCGTCCCGCAGGCTAGTCGAGCAAAAACACGTGCGAGAGGATGCATCCCGCAGGATAGTCGAGTAAAAACACGTGCGAGAGGATGCATCCCGCAGGCTAGTCGAGTAAAAACACGTGCGAGAGGATGCATCCCGCAGGCTAGTCGAGTAAAAACACGTGCGAGAGGATGCATCCCGCAGGCTAGACGAGTAAAAACACGTGCGAGAGGATGCATCCCGCAGGCTAGTCGAGTAAAAACACGTGCGAGAGGATGGTTCCCGCAGGCTGGTCGAGCAAAAACACGTGCGAGAGGATGCATCCCGCAGGCTAGTCGAGCAAAAACACGTGCGAGTGGATGCATCCCGCAGGCTAGTCGAGTAAAAACACGAGCGAGAGGATGCTTCCCGCAGGCTAGTCGAGTAAAAACACGTGCGAGAGGATGCATCCCGCAGGCTAGTCGAGTAAAAACACATGCGAGAGAATGCATCCCGCAGGCTAGTCGAGTAAAAACACATGCGAGAGGATGCATCCCGCAGGCTAGTCGAGTAAAAACACGTGCGAGAGGATGCATCCCGCAGGATAGTCGAGTAAAAACACGTGCGAGAGGATGCATCCCGCAGGCTAGTCGAGTAAAAACACGTGCGAGAGGATGCATCCCGCAGGCTAGTCGAGTAAAAACACGTGCGAGAGGATGCATCCCGCAGCCTAGACGAGTAAAAACACGTGCGAGAGGATGCATCCCGCAGGCTAGTCGAGTAAAAACACGTGCGAGAGGATGCTTCCCGCAGGCTGGTCGAGCAAAAACACGTGCGAGAGGATGCATCCCGCAGGCTAGTCGAGCAAAAACACGTGCGAGTGGATGCATCCCGCAGGCTAGTCGAGTAAAAACACGAGCGAGAGGATGCTTCCCGCAGGCTAGTCGAGTAAAAACACGTGCGAGAGGATGCATCCCGCAGGCTAGTCGAGTAAAAACACATGCGAGAGAATGCATCCCGCAGGCTAGTCGAGTAAAAACACATGCGAGAGGATGCATCCCGCAGGCTAGTCGAGTAAAAACACGTGCGAGAGGATGCTTCCCGCATGCTAGTCGAGTAAAAACACATGCGAGAGGATGCACCCCGCAGGCTAGTCGAGTAAAAACACGTGCGAGAGGATGCATCCCGCAGGCTAGTCGAGTAAAAACACGTGCGAGAGGATGCACCCCGCAGGCTAGTCGAGTAAAAACACTTGCGAGGGGATGTATCCCGCAGGCTAGTCGAATAAAAACACGTGCGAGAGGATGCATCCCGCAGGCTAGTCGAGTAAAAACACGTGCGAGAGGATGCATCCCGCAGGCTAGTCGAGTAAAAACACGTGCGAGAGGATGCACCCCGCAGGCTAGTCGAGTAAAAACATGTGCGAGAGGATGCATCCCGCAGGCTAGTCGAGTAAAAACACGTGCGAGAGGATGCATCCCGCAGGCTAGTCGAGTAAAAACACGTGCGAGAGGTTGCATCCCGCAGGCTAGTCGAGTAAAAACACGTGCGAGAGGATGCACCCCGCAGGCTAGTCGAGTAAAAACACGTGCGAGAGGATGCACCCCGCAGGCTAGTCGAGTAAAAACACGTGCGAGAGGATGCATCCCGCAGGCTACTCGAGTAAAAACACGTGCGAGAGGATGCATCCCGCAGGCTAGTCGAGTAAAAACACGTGCGAGAGGATGCATCCCGCAGGCTAGTCGAGTAAAAACACGTGCGAGAGGATGCATCCCGCAGGCTAGTCGAGTAAAAACACGTGCGAGAGGATGCATCCCGCAGGCTAGTCGAGTAAAAACACGTGCGAGAGGATGCATCCCGCAGGCTAGTCGAGTAAAAACACGTGCGAGAGGATGCATCCCTCAGGCTAGTCGAGTAAAAACACGTGCGACAGGATGCATCCCGCAGCCTAGACGAGTAAAAACACGTGCGAGAGGATGCATCCCGCAGGCTAGTCGAGTAAAAACACGTGCGAGAGGATGCATCCCGCAGGCTAGACGGGCAAAAACACGTGCGAGAGGATGCATCCCGCAGGCTAGTCGAGTAACAACACGTGCGAGAAGATGCATCCCGCAGGCTAGTCGAGTGAAAAACACGTGCGAGTGGATGCGTCCCGCAGGCTACTCGAGCAAAAACACGTGCGAGAGCATGCATCCCGCAGGATAGTCGAGTAAAAACACGTGCGAGAGGATGCATCCCGCAGGCTAGTCGAGTAAAAACACGTGCGAGAGGATGCATCCCGCAGGCTAGTCGAGTAAAAACACGTGCGAGTGGATGCGTCCCGCAGGCTAGTCGAGCAAAAACACGTGCGAGAGGATGCATCCCGCAGGATAGTCGAGTAAAAACACGTGCGAGAGGATGCATCCCGCAGGCTAGTCGAGTAAAAACACGTGCGAGAGGATGCATCCCGCAGGCTAGTCGAGTAAAAACACGTGCGAGAGGATGCATCCCGCAGCCTAGACGAGTAAAAACACGTGCGAGAGGATGCATCCCGCAGGCTAGTCGAGTAAAAACACGTGAGAGAGGATGCATCCCGCAGGCTAGTCGAGTAAAAACACGTGCGAGAGGATGCATCCCGCAGGCTAGTCGAGTAAAACACGTGCGAGTGGATGCATCCCGCAGGCTAGTCGAGTAAAAACACGAGCGAGAGGATGCATCCCGCAGGCTAGTCGAGTAAAAACACGTGCGAGTGGATGCGTCCCGCAGGCTAGTCGAGCAAAAACACGTGCGAGAGGATGCATCCCGCAGGATAGTCGAGTAAAAACACGTGCGAGAGGATGCATCCCGCAGGCTAGTCGAGTAAAAACACGTGCGAGAGGATGCATCCCGCAGGCTAGTCGAGTAAAAACACGTGCGAGAGGATGCATCCCGCAGGCTAGACGAGTAAAAACACGTGCGAGAGGATGCATCCCGCAGGCTAGTCGAGTAAAAACACGTGCGAGAGGATGCTTCCCGCAGGCTGGTCGAGCAAAAACACGTGCGAGAGGATGCATCCCGCAGGCTAGTCGAGCAAAAACACGTGCGAGTGGATGCATCCCGCAGGCTAGTCGAGTAAAAACACGAGCGAGAGGATGCTTCCCGCAGGCTAGTGAGTAAAAACACGTGCGAGAGGATGCATCCCGCAGGCTAGTCGAGTAAAAACACATGCGAGAGAATGCATCCCGCAGGCTAGTCGAGTAAAAACACATGCGAGAGGATGCATCCCGCAGGCTAGTCGAGTAAAAACACGTGCGAGAGGATGCATCCCGCAGGATAGTCGAGTAAAAACACGTGCGAGAGGATGCATCCCGCAGGCTAGTCGAGTAAAAACACGTGCGAGAGGATGCATCCCGCAGGCTAGTCGAGTAAAAACACGTGCGAGAGGATGCATCCCGCAGCCTAGACGAGTAAAAACACGTGCGAGAGGATGCATCCCGCAGGCTAGTCGAGTAAAAACACGTGCGAGAGGATGCTTCCCGCAGGCTGGTCGAGCAAAAACACGTGCGAGAGGATGCATCCCGCAGGCTAGTCGAGCAAAAACACGTGCGAGTGGATGCATCCCGCAGGCTAGTCGAGTAAAAACACGAGCGAGAGGATGCTTCCCGCAGGCTAGTCGAGTAAAAACACGTGCGAGAGGATGCATCCCGCAGGCTAGTCGAGTAAAAACACATGCGAGAGAATGCATCCCGCAGGCTAGTCGAGTAAAAACACATGCGAGAGGATGCATCCCGCAGGCTAGTCGAGTAAAAACACGTGCGAGAGGATGCTTCCCGCATGCTAGTCGAGTAAAAACACATGCGAGAGGATGCACCCCGCAGGCTAGTCGAGTAAAAACACGTGCGAGAGGTTGCATCCCGCAGGCTAGTCGAGTAAAAACACGTGCGAGAGGATGCACCCCGCAGGCTAGTCGAGTAAAAACACTTGCGAGGGGATGTATCCCGCAGGCTAGTCGAATAAAAACACGTGCGAGAGGATGCATCCCGCAGGCTAGTCGAGTAAAAACACGTGCGAGAGGATGCATCCCGCAGGCTAGTCGAGTAAAAACACGTGCGAGAGGATGCACCCCGCAGGCTAGTCGAGTAAAAACATGTGCGAGAGGATGCATCCCGCAGGCTAGTCGAGTAAAAACACGTGCGAGAGGATGCATCCCGCAGGCTAGTCGAGTAAAAACACGTGCGAGAGGTTGCATCCCGCAGGCTAGTCGAGTAAAAACACGTGCGAGAGGATGCACACCGCAGGCTAGTCGAGTAAAAACACGTGCGAGAGGATGCACCCCGCAGGCTAGTCGAGTAAAAACACGTGCGAGAGGATGCATCCCGCAGGCTACTCGAGTAAAAACACGTGCGAGAGGATGCATCCCGCAGGCTAGTCGAGTAAAAACACGTGCGAGAGGATGCATCCCGCAGGCTAGTCGAGTAAAAACACGTGCGAGAGGATGCATCCCGCAGGCTAGTCGAGTAAAAACACGTGCGAGAGGATGCATCCCGCAGGCTAGTCGAGTAAAAACACGTGCGAGAGGATGCATCCCGCAGGCTAGTCGAGTAAAAACACGTGCGAGAGGATGCATCCCTCAGGCTAGTCGAGTAAAAACACGTGCGAGAGGATGCATCCCGCAGGCTAGTCGAGTAAAAACACGTGCGAGAGGATGCATCCCGCAGGCTAGTCGAGTAAAAACACGTGCGAGAGGATACATCCCGCAGGCTAGTCGAGTAAAAACACGTGCGAGAGGATGCATCCCGCAGGCTAGTCGAGTAAAAACACGTGCGAGAGGATACATCCCGTAGGCTAATCGAGTAAAAACACGTGCGAGAGGATGCATCCCGCAGGCTAGTCGAGTAAAAACACGTGCGAGAGGATGCATCCCGCAGGCTAGTCGAGTAAAAACACGTGCGAGTGGATGCGTCCCGCAGGCTAGTCGAGCAAAAACACGTGCGAGAGGATGCATCCCGCAGGATAGTCGAGTAAAAACACGTGCGAGAGGATGCATCCCGCAGGCTAGTCGAGTAAAAACACGTGCGAGAGGATGCATCCCGCAGGCTAGTCGAGTAAAAACACGTGCGAGAGGATGCATCCCGCAGCCTAGACGAGTAAAAACACGTGCGAGAGGATGCATCCCGCAGGCTAGTCGAGTAAAAACACGTGCGAGAGGATGCATCCCGCAGGCTAGTCGAGTAAAAACACGTGCGAGAGGATGCATCCCGCAGGCTAGTCGAGTAAAAACACGTGCGAGTGGATGCATCCCGCAGGCTAGTCGAGTAAAAACACGAGCGAGAGGATGCATCCCGCAGGCTAGTCGAGTAAAAACACGTGCGAGTGGATGCGTCCCGCAGGCTAGTCGAGCAAAAACACGTGCGAGAGGATGCATCCCGCAGGATAGTCGAGTAAAAACACGTGCGAGAGGATGCATCCCGCAGGCTAGTCGAGTAAAAACACGTGCGAGAGGATGCATCCCGCAGGCTAGTCGAGTAAAAACACGTGCGAGAGGATGCATCCCGCAGGCTAGACGAGTAAAAACACGTGCGAGAGGATGCATCCCGCAGGCTAGTCGAGTAAAAACACGTGCGAGAGGATGCTTCCCGCAGGCTGGTCGAGCAAAAACACGTGCGAGAGGATGCATCCCGCAGGCTAGTCGAGCAAAAACACGTGCGAGTGGATGCATCCCGCAGGCTAGTCGAGTAAAAACACGAGCGAGAGGATGCTTCCCGCAGGCTAGTCGAGTAAAAACACGTGCGAGAGGATGCATCCCGCAGGCTAGTCGAGTAAAAACACATGCGAGAGAATGCATCCCGCAGGCTAGTCGAGTAAAAACACATGCGAGAGGATGCATCCCGCAGGCTAGTCGAGTAAAAACACGTGCGAGAGGATGCATCCCGCAGGATAGTCGAGTAAAAACACGTGCGAGAGGATGCATCCCGCAGGCTAGTCGAGTAAAAACACGTGCGAGAGGATGCATCCCGCAGGCTAGTCGAGTAAAAACACGTGCGAGAGGATGCATCCCGCAGCCTAGACGAGTAAAAACACGTGCGAGAGGATGCATCCCGCAGGCTAGTCGAGTAAAAACACGTGCGAGAGGATGCTTCCCGCAGGCTGGTCGAGCAAAAACACGTGCGAGAGGATGCATCCCGCAGGCTAGTCGAGCAAAAACACGTGCGAGTGGATGCATCCCGCAGGCTAGTCGAGTAAAAACACGAGCGAGAGGATGCTTCCCGCAGGCTAGTCGAGTAAAAACACGTGCGAGAGGATGCATCCCGCAGGCTAGTCGAGTAAAAACACATGCGAGAGAATGCATCCCGCAGGCTAGTCGAGTAAAAACACATGCGAGAGGATGCATCCCGCAGGCTAGTCGAGTAAAAACACGTGCGAGAGGATGCTTCCCGCATGCTAGTCGAGTAAAAACACATGCGAGAGGATGCACCCCGCAGGCTAGTCGAGTAAAAACACGTGCGAGAGGATGCATCCCGCAGGCTAGTCGAGTAAAAACACGTGCGAGAGGATGCACCCCGCAGGCTAGTCGAGTAAAAACACTTGCGAGGGGATGTATCCCGCAGGCTAGTCGAATAAAAACACGTGCGAGAGGATGCATCCCGCAGGCTAGTCGAGTAAAAACACGTGCGAGAGGATGCATCCCGCAGGCTAGTCGAGTAAAAACACGTGCGAGAGGATGCACCCCGCAGGCTAGTCGAGTAAAAACATGTGCGAGAGGATGCATCCCGCAGGCTAGTCGAGTAAAAACACGTGCGAGAGGATGCATCCCGCAGGCTAGTCGAGTAAAAACACGTGCGAGAGGTTGCATCCCGCAGGCTAGTCGAGTAAAAACACGTGCGAGAGGATGCACCCCGCAGGCTAGTCGAGTAAAAACACGTGCGAGAGGATGCACCCCGCAGGCTAGTCGAGTAAAAACACGTGCGAGAGGATGCATCCCGCAGGCTACTCGAGTAAAAACACGTGCGAGAGGATGCATCCCGCAGGCTAGTCGAGTAAAAACACGTGCGAGAGGATGCATCCCGCAGGCTAGTCGAGTAAAAACACGTGCGAGAGGATGCATCCCGCAGGCTAGTCGAGTAAAAACACGTGCGAGAGGATGCATCCCGCAGGCTAGTCGAGTAAAAACACGTGCGAGAGGATGCATCCCGCAGGCTAGTCGAGTAAAAACACGTGCGAGAGGATGCATCCCTCAGGCTAGTCGAGTAAAAACACGTGCGACAGGATGCATCCCGCAGCCTAGACGAGTAAAAACACGTGCGAGAGGATGCATCCCGCAGGCTAGTCGAGTAAAAACACGTGCGAGAGGATGCATCCCGCAGGCTAGACGGGCAAAAACACGTGCGAGAGGATGCATCCCGCAGGCTAGTCGAGTAACAACACGTGCGAGAAGATGCATCCCGCAGGCTAGTCGAGTGAAAAACACGTGCGAGTGGATGCGTCCCGCAGGCTACTCGAGCAAAAACACGTGCGAGAGCATGCATCCCGCAGGATAGTCGAGTAAAAACACGTGCGAGAGGATGCATCCCGCAGGCTAGTCGAGTGAGTAAAAACACGTGCGAGAGGATGCATCCCGCAGGCTAGTCGAGTAAAAACACGTGCGAGTGGATGCGTCCCGCAGGCTAGTCGAGCAAAAACACGTGCGAGAGGATGCATCCCGCAGGATAGTCGAGTAAAAACACGTGCGAGAGGATGCATCCCGCAGGCTAGTCGAGTAAAAACACGTGCGAGAGGATGCATCCCGCAGGCTAGTCGAGTAAAAACACGTGCGAGAGGATGCATCCCGCAGCCTAGACGAGTAAAAACACGTGCGAGAGGATGCATCCCGCAGGCTAGTCGAGTAAAAACACGTGAGAGAGGATGCATCCCGCAGGCTAGTCGAGTAAAAACACGTGCGAGAGGATGCATCCCGCAGGCTAGTCGAGTAAAAACACGTGCGAGTGGATGCATCCCGCAGGCTAGTCGAGTAAAAACACGAGCGAGAGGATGCATCCCGCAGGCTAGTCGAGTAAAAACACGTGCGAGTGGATGCGTCCCGCAGGCTAGTCGAGCAAAAACACGTGCGAGAGGATGCATCCCGCAGGATAGTCGAGTAAAAACACGTGCGAGAGGATGCATCCCGCAGGCTAGTCGAGTAAAAACACGTGCGAGAGGATGCATCCCGCAGGCTAGTCGAGTAAAAACACGTGCGAGAGGATGCATCCCGCAGGCTAGACGAGTAAAAACACGTGCGAGAGGATGCATCCCGCAGGCTAGTCGAGTAAAAACACGTGCGAGAGGATGCTTCCCGCAGGCTGGTCGAGCAAAAACACGTGCGAGAGGATGCATCCCGCAGGCTAGTCGAGCAAAAACACGTGCGAGTGGATGCATCCCGCAGGCTAGTCGAGTAAAAACACGAGCGAGAGGATGCTTCCCGCAGGCTAGTCGAGTAAAAACACGTGCGAGAGGATGCATCCCGCAGGCTAGTCGAGTAAAAACACATGCGAGAGAATGCATCCCGCAGGCTAGTCGAGTAAAAACACATGCGAGAGGATGCATCCCGCAGGCTAGTCGAGTAAAAACACGTGCGAGAGGATGCATCCCGCAGGATAGTCGAGTAAAAACACGTGCGAGAGGATGCATCCCGCAGGCTAGTCGAGTAAAAACACGTGCGAGAGGATGCATCCCGCAGGCTAGTCGAGTAAAAACACGTGCGAGAGGATGCATCCCGCAGCCTAGACGAGTAAAAACACGTGCGAGAGGATGCATCCCGCAGGCTAGTCGAGTAAAAACACGTGCGAGAGGATGCTTCCCGCAGGCTGGTCGAGCAAAAACACGTGCGAGAGGATGCATCCCGCAGGCTAGTCGAGCAAAAACACGTGCGAGTGGATGCATCCCGCAGGCTAGTCGAGTAAAAACACGAGCGAGAGGATGCTTCCCGCAGGCTAGTCGAGTAAAAACACGTGCGAGAGGATGCATCCCGCAGGCTAGTCGAGTAAAAACACATGCGAGAGAATGCATCCCGCAGGCTAGTCGAGTAAAAACACATGCGAGAGGATGCATCCCGCAGGCTAGTCGAGTAAAAACACGTGCGAGAGGATGCTTCCCGCATGCTAGTCGAGTAAAAACACATGCGAGAGGATGCACCCCGCAGGCTAGTCGAGTAAAAACACGTGCGAGAGGATGCATCCCGCAGGCTAGTCGAGTAAAAACACGTGCGAGAGGATGCACCCCGCAGGCTAGTCGAGTAAAAACACTTGCGAGGGGATGTATCCCGCAGGCTAGTCGAATAAAAACACGTGCGAGAGGATGCATCCCGCAGGCTAGTCGAGTAAAAACACGTGCGAGAGGATGCATCCCGCAGGCTAGTCGAGTAAAAACACGTGCGAGAGGATGCACCCCGCAGGCTAGTCGAGTAAAAACATGTGCGAGAGGATGCATCCCGCAGGCTAGTCGAGTAAAAACACGTGCGAGAGGATGCATCCCGCAGGCTAGTCGAGTAAAAACACGTGCGAGAGGTTGCATCCCGCAGGCTAGTCGAGTAAAAACACGTGCGAGAGGATGCACACCGCAGGCTAGTCGAGTAAAAACACGTGCGAGAGGATGCACCCCGCAGGCTAGTCGAGTAAAAACACGTGCGAGAGGATGCATCCCGCAGGCTACTCGAGTAAAAACACGTGCGAGAGGATGCATCCCGCAGGCTAGTCGAGTAAAAACACGTGCGAGAGGATGCATCCCGCAGGCTAGTCGAGTAAAAACACGTGCGAGAGGATGCATCCCGCAGGCTAGTCGAGTAAAAACACGTGCGAGAGGATGCATCCCGCAGGCTAGTCGAGTAAAAACACGTGCGAGAGGATGCATCCCGCAGGCTAGTCGAGTAAAAACACGTGCGAGAGGATGCATCCTCAGGCTAGTCGAGTAAAAACACGTGCGACAGGATGCATCCCGCAGCCTAGACGAGTAAAAACACGTGCGAGAGGATGCATCCCGCAGGCTAGTCGAGTAAAAACACGTGCGAGAGGATGCATCCCGCAGGCTAGACGGCAAAAACACGTGCGAGAGGATGCATCCCGCAGGCTAGTCGAGTAACAACACGTGCGAGAAGATGCATCCCGCAGGCTAGTCGAGTGAAAAACACGTGCGAGTGGATGCGTCCCGCAGGCTACTCGAGCAAAAACCGTGCGAGAGCATGCATCCCGCAGGATAGTCGAGTAAAAACACGTGCGAGAGATGCATCCCGCAGGCTAGTCGAGTAAAAACACGTGCGAGAGGATGCATCCCGCAGGCTAGTCGAGTAAAAACACGTCCGAGAGGATGCATCCCGCAGCCTAGACGAGTAAAAACACGTGCGAGAGGATGCATCCCGCAGGCTAGTCGAGTAAAAACACGTGCGAGAGGATGCATCCCGCAGGCTAGTCGAGTAAAAGCACGTGCGAGAGGATGCATCCCGCAGGCTAGTCGAGTAAAAACACGTGCGAGAGGATGCATCCCGCAGGCTAGTCGGGCAAAAACACGTGCGAGAGGATGCATCCCGCAGGCTAGTCGTGTAAAAACACGTGCGAGAGGATGCATCCCGCAGGCTAGTCGAGCAAAAACACGTGCGAGAGGATGCATCCGCAGGCTAGTCGAGCAAAAACACGTGCGAGAGGATGCATCCCGCAGGCTAGTCGAGTAAAACACGTGCGAGAAGATGCATCCCGCAGGCTAGTCGAGTAAAAACACGTGCGAGAGGATGCATCCCGCAGGCTAGTCGAGTAAAAACACGTGCGAGAGGATGCACCCCGCAGGCTAGTCGAGTAAAAACACGTGCGAGAGGATGCATCCCGCAGCTTAGACGAGTAAAAACACGTGCGAGAGGATGCATCCCGCAGGCTAGTCGAGTAAAAACACGTGCGAGAGGATGCATCCCGCAGGCTAGTCGAGTAAAAACAAGTGCGAGAGGATGCAACCCGCAGGCTAGTCGAGCAAAAACACGTGCGAGAGGATGCATCCCGCAGGCTAGTCGAGTAAAAACACGTTTGAGAGGATGCATCCAGCAGGCTAGTCGAGTAAAAACACGTGCGAGGGGATGCATCCCGCAGGCTAGTCGAGTAAAAACACGTGCGAGAGGATGCATCCCGCAGGCTAGTCGAGTAAAAACACGTTTGAGAGGATGCGTCCCGCAGGCTAGTCGAGCAAAAACACGTGCGAGAGGATGCATCCCGCAGGCTAGTCGAGTGAAAAACACGTGCGAGTGAATGCGTCCCGCAGGCTGGTCGAGCAAAAACACGTGCGAGAGATGCATCCCGCAGGATAGTCGAGTAAAAACACGTGCGAGAGGATGCATCCCGCAGGCTAGTCGAGTAAAAACACGTGCGAGAGGATGCATCCCGCAGCTAGTCGAGTAAAAACACGTGCGAGAGGATGCATCCCGCAGCCTAGACGAGTAAAAACACGTGCGAGAGGATGCATCCCGCAGGCTAGTCGGGCAAAAACACGTGCGAGAGGATGCATCCCGCAGGCTAGTCGTGTAAAAACACGTGCGTGAGGATGATCCCGCAGGCTAGTCGAGCAAAAACACGTGCGAGAGGATGCATCCCGCAGGCTAGTCGAGTAAAAACACGTGCGAGAGGATGCATCCCGCAGGCTAGTCGAGTAAAAACACGTGCGAGAGGATGCATCCCGCAGGCTAGTCGAGTAAAAACACGTGCGAGAGGATACATCCCGCAGGCTAGTCGAGTAAAAACACGTGCGAGAGGAGGCATCCCGCAGGCTAGTCGAGTAAAAACACGTGCGAGAGGATACATCCCGTAGGCTAATCGAGTAAAAACACGTGCGAGAGGATGCATCCCGCAGGCTAGTCGAGTAAAAACACGTGCGAGAGGATGCATCCCGCAGGCTAGTCGAGTAAAAACACGTGCGAGAGGATGCACCCCGCAGGCTAGTCGAGTAAAAACCACGTGCGAGAGGATGCATCCCGCAGGCTACTCGAGTAAAAACACGTGCGAGAGGATGCATCCCGCAGGCTAGTCGAGTAAAAACACGTGCGAGAGGATGCATCCCGCAGGCTAGTCGAGTAAAAACACGTGCAAGAGGATGCAACCCGCAGGCTAGTCGAGTAAAAACACGTGCGAGAGGATGTATCCCGCAGGCTAGTCGAGTAAAAACACGTGCGAGAGGATGCATCCCGCTGGCTAGTCGAGTAAAATCACGTGCGAGAGGATGCATCCCGCAGGCTAGTCGAGTAAAAACACGTGCGAGAGGATGCATCCCGCAGGCTAGTCGAGTAAAAACACGTGCGAGAGGATGCATCCCGCAGGCTAGTCGAGTAAAATCACGTGCGAGAGGATGCATCCCGCAGGCTAGTCGAATAAAAACACGTGCGAGAGGATGCATCCCGCAGGCTAGTCGAGTAAAAACACGTGCGAGAGGATGCATCCCGCAGGCTAGTCGAGTAAAAACACGTGCGAGAGGATGCATCCCGCAGGCTAGTCGAGAAAAAACACGTGCGAGAGGATGCATCCCGCAGGCTAGTCGAGTAAAATAACGTGCGAGAGGATGCATCCCGCAGGCTAGTCGAATAAAAACACGTGCGAGAGGATGCATCCCGCAGGCTAGTCAAGTAAAAACACGTGCGAGAGGATGCATCCCGCAGGCTAGTCGAGTAAAATCACGTGCGAGAGGATGCATCCCGCAGGCTACTCGAGTAAAAACACGTGCGAGAGGATGCATCCCGCAGGCTAGTCGAGTAAAAACACGTGCGAGAGGATGCATCCCGCAGGCTAGTCGAGTAAAAACACGTGCGAGAGGATGCACCCCGCAGGCTAGTCGAGTAAAAACACTTGCGAGGGGATGTATCCCGCAGGCTAGTCGAATAAAAACACGTGCGAGAGGATGCATCCCGCAGGCTAGTCGAGTAAAAACACGTGCGAGAGGATGCATCCCGCAGGCTAGTCGAGTAAAAACACGTGCGAGAGGATGCACCCCGCAGGCTAGTCGAGTAAAAACATGTGCGAGAGGATGCATCCCGCAGGCTAGTCGAGTAAAAACACGTGCGAGAGGATGCATCCCGCAGGCTAGTCGAGTAAAAACACGTGCGAGAGGTTGCATCCCGCAGGCTAGTCGAGTAAAAACACGTGCGAGAGGATGCACCCCGCAGGCTAGTCGAGTAAAAACACGTGCGAGAGGATGCATCCCGCAGGCTACTCGAGTAAAAACACGTGCGAGAGGATGCATCCCGCAGGCTAGTCGAGTAAAAACACGTGCGAGAGGATGCATCCCGCAGGCTAGACGAGTAAAAACACGTGCGAGAGGATGCATCCCGCAGGCTAGTCGAGTAAAAACACGTGCGAGAGGATGCATCCCGCAGGCTAGTCGAGTAAAAACACGTGCGAGAGGATGCATCCCGCAGGCTAGTCGAGTAAAAACACGTGCGAGAGGATGCATCCCGCAGGCTAGTCGAGTAAAAACACGTTTGAGAGTATGCGTCCCGCAGGCTAGTCGAGCAAAAACACGTGCGAGAGGATGCATCCCGCAGGCTAGTCGAGTAAAAACACGTGCGAGAAGATGCATCCCGCAGGCTAGTCGAGTGAAAAACACGTGCGAGTGGATGCGTCCCGCAGGCTAGTCGAGCAAAAACACGTGCGAGAGGATGCATCCCGCAGGATAGTCGAGTAAAAACACGTGCGAGAGGATGCATCCCGCAGGCTAGTCGAGTAAAAACACGTGCGAGAGGATGCATCCCGCAGGCTAGTCGAGTGAAAAACACGTGCGAGTGGATGCGTCCCGCAGGCTAGTCGAGCAAAAACACGTGCGAGAGGATGCATCCCGCAGGATAGTCGAGTAAAAACACGTGCGAGAGGATGCATCCCGCAGGCTAGTCGAGTAAAAACACGTGCGAGAGGATGCATCCCGCAGGCTAGTCGAGTAAAAACACGTGCGAGAGGATGCATCCCGCAGCCTAGACGAGTAAAAACACGTGCGAGAGGATGCATCCCGCAGGCTAGTCGAGTAAAAACACGTGCGAGAGGATGCATCCCGCAGGCTAGTCGAGTAAAAACACGTGCGAAAGGATGCATCCCGCAGGCTAGTCGAGTAAAAACACGTGCGAGAGGATGCATCCCGCAGGCTAGTCGGGCAAAAACACGTGCGAGAGGATGCATCCCGCAGGCTAGTCGTGTAAAAACACGTGCGAGAGGATGCATCCCGCAGGCTAGTCGAGCAAAAACACGTGCGAGAGGATGCATCCCGCAGGCTAGTCGAGCAAAAACACGTGCGAGAGGATGCATCCCGCAGGCTAGTCGAGTAAAAACACGTGCGAGAGGATGCATCCCGCGGCCAGTCGAGTAAAAACACGTGCGAGAGGATGCACCCCGCAGGCTAGTCGAGCAAAAACACGTGCGAGAGGATGCATCCCGCATGCTACTCGAGTAAAAACACGTGCGAGAGGATGCATCCCGCAGGCTAGTCGAGTAAAAACACGTGCGAGAGGATGCATCCCGCAGGCTAGTCGAGTAAAAACACGTGCGAGTGGATGCATCCCGCAGGCTAGTCGAGTAAAAACACGAGCGAGAGGATGCATCCCGCAGGCTAGTCGAGTAAAAACACGTGCGAGTGGATGCGTCCCGCAGGCTAGTCGAGCAAAAACACGTGCGAGAGGATGCATCCCGCAGGATAGTCGAGTAAAAACACGTGCGAGAGGATGCATCCCGCAGGCTAGTCGAGTAAAAACACGTGCGAGAGGATGCATCCCGCAGGCTAGTCGAGTAAAAACACGTGCGAGAGGATGCATCCCGCAGGCTAGACGAGTAAAAACACGTGCGAGAGGATGCATCCCGCAGGCTAGTCGAGTAAAAACACGTGCGAGAGGATGCTTCCCGCAGGCTGGTCGAGCAAAAACACGTGCGAGAGGATGCATCCCGCAGGCTAGTCGAGCAAAAACACGTGCGAGTGGATGCATCCCGCAGGCTAGTCGAGTAAAAACACGAGCGAGAGGATGCTTCCCGCAGGCTAGTCGAGTAAAAACACGTGCGAGAGGATGCATCCCGCAGGCTAGTCGAGTAAAAACACATGCGAGAGAATGCATCCCGCAGGCTAGTCGAGTAAAAACACATGCGAGAGGATGCATCCCGCAGGCTAGTCGAGTAAAAACACGTGCGAGAGGATGCATCCCGCAGGATAGTCGAGTAAAAACACGTGCGAGAGGATGCATCCCGCAGGCTAGTCGAGTAAAAACACGTGCGAGAGGATGCATCCCGCAGGCTAGTCGAGTAAAAACACGTGCGAGAGGATGCATCCCGCAGCCTAGACGAGTAAAAACACGTGCGAGAGGATGCATCCCGCAGGCTAGTCGAGTAAAAACACGTGCGAGAGGATGCTTCCCGCAGGCTGGTCGAGCAAAAACACGTGCGAGAGGATGCATCCCGCAGGCTAGTCGAGCAAAAACACGTGCGAGTGGATGCATCCCGCAGGCTAGTCGAGTAAAAACACGAGCGAGAGGATGCTTCCCGCAGGCTAGTCGAGTAAAAACACGTGCGAGAGGATGCATCCCGCAGGCTAGTCGAGTAAAAACACATGCGAGAGAATGCATCCCGCAGGCTAGTCGAGTAAAAACACATGCGAGAGGATGCATCCCGCAGGCTAGTCGAGTAAAAACACGTGCGAGAGGATGCTTCCCGCATGCTAGTCGAGTAAAAACACATGCGAGAGGATGCACCCCGCAGGCTAGTCGAGTAAAAACACGTGCGAGAGGATGCATCCCGCAGGCTAGTCGAGTAAAAACACGTGCGAGAGGATGCACCCCGCAGGCTAGTCGAGTAAAAACACTTGCGAGGGGATGTATCCCGCAGGCTAGTCGAATAAAAACACGTGCGAGAGGATGCATCCCGCAGGCTAGTCGAGTAAAAACACGTGCGAGAGGATGCATCCCGCAGGCTAGTCGAGTAAAAACACGTGCGAGAGGATGCACCCGCAGGCTAGTCGAGTAAAAACATGTGCGAGAGGATGCATCCCGCAGGCTAGTCGAGTAAAAACACGTGCGAGAGGATGCATCCCGCAGGCTAGTCGAGTAAAAACACGTGCGAGAGGTTGCATCCCGCAGGCTAGTCGAGTAAAAACACGTGCGAGAGGATGCACCCCGCAGGCTAGTCGAGTAAAAACACGTGCGAGAGGATGCACCCCGCAGGCTAGTCGAGTAAAAACACGTGCGAGAGGATGCATCCCGCAGGCTACTCGAGTAAAAACACGTGCGAGAGGATGCATCCCGCAGGCTAGTCGAGTAAAAACACGTGCGAGAGGATGCATCCCGCAGGCTAGTCGAGTAAAAACACGTGCGAGAGGATGCATCCCGCAGGCTAGTCGAGTAAAAACACGTGCGAGAGGATGCATCCCGCAGGCTAGTCGAGTAAAAACACGTGCGAGAGGATGCATCCGCAGGCTAGTCGAGTAAAACACGTGCGAGAGGATGCATCCCTCAGGCTAGTCGAGTAAAAACACGTGCGACAGATGCATCCCGCAGCCTAGACGAGTAAAAACACGTGCGAGAGGATGCATCCCGCAGGCTAGTCGAGTAAAAACACGTGCGAGAGGATGCATCCCGCAGGCTAGACGGCAAAAACACGTGCGAGAGGATGCATCCCGCAGGCTAGTCGAGTAACAACACGTGCGAGAAGATGCATCCCGCAGGCTAGTCGAGTGAAAAACACGTGCGAGTGGATGCGTCCCGCAGGCTACTCGAGCAAAAACACGTGCGAGAGCATGCATCCCGCAGGATAGTCGAGTAAAAACACGTGCGAGAGGATGCATCCCGCAGGCTAGTCGAGTAAAAACACGTGCGAGAGGATGCATCCCGCAGGCTAGTCGAGTAAAAACACGTGCGAGTGGATGCGTCCCGCAGGCTAGTCGAGCAAAACACGTGCGAGAGGATGCATCCCGCAGGATAGTCGAGTAAAAACACGTGCGAGAGGATGCATCCCGCAGGCTAGTCGAGTAAAAACACGTGCGAGAGGATGCATCCCGCAGGCTAGTCGAGTAAAAACACGTGCGAGAGGATGCATCCCGCAGCCTAGACGAGTAAAAACACGTGCGAGAGGATGCATCCCGCAGGCTAGTCGAGTAAAAACACGTGAGAGAGGATGCATCCCGCAGGCTAGTCGAGTAAAAACACGTGCGAGAGGATGCATCCCGCAGGCTAGTCGAGTAAAAACACGTGCGAGTGGATGCATCCCGCAGGCTAGTCGAGTAAAAACACGAGCGAGAGGATGCATCCGCAGGCTAGTCGAGTAAAAACACGTGCGAGTGGATGCGTCCCGCAGGCTAGTCGAGCAAAAACACGTGCGAGAGGATGCATCCCGCAGGATAGTCGAGTAAAAACACGTGCGAGAGGATGCATCCCGCAGGCTAGTCGAGTAAAAACACGTGCGAGAGGATGCATCCCGCAGGCTAGTCGAGTAAAAACACGTGCGAGAGATGCATCCCGCAGGCTAGACGAGTAAAAACACGTGCGAGAGGATGCATCCCGCAGGCTAGTCGAGTAAAAACACGTGCGAGAGGATGCTTCCCGCAGGCTGGTCGAGCAAAACACGTGCGAGAGGATGCATCCGCAGGCTAGTCGAGCAAAAACACGTGCGAGTGGATGCATCCCGCAGGCTAGTCGAGTAAAAACACGAGCGAGAGGATGCTTCCCGCAGGCTAGTCGAGTAAAAACACGTGCGAGAGGATGCATCCCGCAGGCTAGTCGAGTAAAAACACATGCGAGAGAATGCATCCCGCAGGCTAGTCGAGTAAAAACACATGCGAGAGGATGCATCCCGCAGGCTAGTCGAGTAAAACACGTGCGAGAGGATGCATCCCGCAGGATAGTCGAGTAAAAACACGTGCGAGAGGATGCATCCCGCAGGCTAGTCGAGTAAAAACACGTGCGAGAGGATGCATCCCGCAGGCTAGTCGAGTAAAAACACGTGCGAGAGGATGCATCCCGCAGCCTAGACGAGTAAAAACACGTGCGAGAGGATGCATCCCGCAGGCTAGTCGAGTAAAAACACGTGCGAGAGGATGCTTCCCGCAGGCTGGTCGAGCAAAAACACGTGCGAGAGGATGCATCCCGCAGGCTAGTCGAGCAAAAACACGTGCGAGTGGATGCATCCCGCAGGCTAGTCGAGTAAAAACACGAGCGAGAGGATGCTTCCCGCAGGCTAGTCGAGTAAAAACACGTGCGAGAGGATGCATCCCGCAGGCTAGTCGAGTAAAAACACATGCGAGAGAATGCATCCCGCAGGCTAGTCGAGTAAAAACACATGCGAGAGGATGCATCCGCAGGCTAGTCGAGTAAAAACACGTGCGAGAGGATGCTTCCCGCATGCTAGTCGAGTAAAAACACATGCGAGAGGATGCACCCCGCAGGCTAGTCGAGTAAAAACACGTGCGAGAGGATGCATCCCGCAGGCTAGTCGAGTAAAAACACGTGCGAGAGGATGCACCCCGCAGGCTAGTCGAGTAAAAACACTTGCGAGGGGATGTATCCCGCAGGCTAGTCGAATAAAAACACGTGCGAGAGGATGCATCCCGCAGGCTAGTCGAGTAAAAACACGTGCGAGAGGATGCATCCCGCAGGCTAGTCGAGTAAAAACACGTGCGAGAGGATGCACCCCGCAGGCTAGTCGAGTAAAAACATGTGCGAGAGGATGCATCCCGCAGGCTAGTCGAGTAAAAACACGTGCGAGAGGATGCATCCCGCAGGCTAGTCGAGTAAAAACACGTGCGAGAGGTTGCATCCCGCAGGCTAGTCGAGTAAAAACACGTGCGAGAGGATACACACCGCAGGCTAGTCGAGTAAAAACACGTGCGAGAGGATGCACCCCGCAGGCTAGTCGAGTAAAAACACGTGCGAGAGGATGCATCCCGCAGGCTACTCGAGTAAAAACACGTGCGAGAGGATGCATCCCGCAGGCTAGTCGAGTAAAAACACGTGCGAGAGGATGCATCCCGCAGGCTAGTCGAGTAAAAACACGTGCGAGAGGATGCATCCCGCAGGCTAGTCGAGTAAAAACACGTGCGAGAGGATGCATCCCGCAGGCTAGTCGAGTAAAAACACGTGCGAGAGGATGCATCCCGCAGGCTAGTCGAGTAAAAACACGTGCGAGAGGATGCATCCCTCAGGCTAGTCGAGTAAAAACACGTGCGACAGGATGCATCCCGCAGCCTAGACGAGTAAAAACACGTGCGAGAGGATGCATCCCGCAGGCTAGTCGAGTAAAAACACGTGCGAGAGGATGCATCCCGCAGGCTAGACGGGCAAAAACACGTGCGAGAGGATGCATCCCGCAGGCTAGTCGAGTAACAACACGTGCGAGAAGATGCATCCCGCAGGCTAGTCGAGTGAAAAACACGTGCGAGTGGATGCGTCCCGCAGGCTACTCGAGCAAAAACACGTGCGAGAGCATGCATCCCGCAGGATAGTCGAGTAAAAACACGTGCGAGAGGATGCATCCCGCAGGCTAGTCGAGTAAAAACACGTGCGAGAGGATGCATCCCGCAGGCTAGTCGAGTAAAAACACGTCCGAGAGGATGCATCCGCAGCCTAGACGAGTAAAAACACGTGCGAGAGGATGCATCCCGCAGGCTAGTCGAGTAAAAACACGTGCGAGAGGATGCATCCCGCAGGCTAGTCGAGTAAAAGCACGTGCGAGAGGATGCATCCCGCAGGCTAGTCGAGTAAAAACACGTGCGAGAGGATGCATCCCGCAGGCTAGTCGGGCAAAAACACGTGCGAGAGGATGCATCCCGCAGGCTAGTCGTGTAAAAACACGTGCGAGAGGATGCATCCCGCAGGCTAGTCGAGCAAAAACACGTGCGAGAGGATGCATCCCGCAGGCTAGTCGAGCAAAAAACACGTGCGAGAGGATGCATCCCGCAGGCTAGTCGAGTAAAAACACGTGCGAGAAGATGCATCCCGCAGGCTAGTCGAGTAAAAACACGTGCGAGAGGATGCATCCCGCAGGCTAGTCGAGTAAAAACACGTGCGAGAGGATGCACCCCGCAGGCTAGTCGAGTAAAAACACGTGCGAGAGGATGCATCCCGCAGCTTAGACGAGTAAAAACACGTGAGAGAGGATGCATCCCGCAGGCTAGTCGAGTAAAAACACGTGCGAGAGGATGCATCCCGCAGGCTAGTCGAGTAAAAACAAGTGCGAGAGGATGCAACCCGCAGGCTAGTCGAGCAAAAACACGTGCGAGAGGATGCATCCCGCAGGCTAGTCGAGTAAAAACACGTTTGAGAGGATGCATCCAGCAGGCTAGTCGAGTAAAAACACGTGCGAGGGGATGCATCCCGCAGGCTAGTCGAGTAAAAACACGTGCGAGAGGATGCATCCCGCAGGCTAGTCGAGTAAAAACACGTTTGAGAGGATGCGTCCGCAGGCTAGTCGAGCAAAAACACGTGCGAGAGGATGCATCCCGCAGGCTAGTCGAGTGAAAAACACGTGCGAGTGAATGCGTCCCGCAGGCTGGTCGAGCAAAAACACGTGCGAGAGGATGCATCCCGCAGGATAGTCGAGTAAAAACACGTGCGAGAGGATGCATCCCGCAGGCTAGTCGAGTAAAAACACGTGCGAGAGGATGCATCCCGCAGGCTAGTCGAGTAAAAACACGTGCGAGAGGATGCATCCCGCAGCCTAGACGAGTAAAAACACGTGCGAGAGGATGCATCCCGCAGGCTAGTCGGGCAAAAACACGTGCGAGAGGATGCATCCCGCAGGCTAGTCGTGTAAAAACACGTGCGTGAGGATGATCCCGCAGGCTAGTCGAGCAAAAACACGTGCGAGAGGATGCATCCCGCAGGCTAGTCGAGTAAAAACACGTGCGAGAGGATGCATCCCGCAGGCTAGTCGAGTAAAAACACGTGCGAGAGGATGCATCCCGCAGGCTAGTCGAGTAAAAACACGTGCGAGAGGATACATCCCGCAGGCTAGTCGAGTAAAAACACGTGCGAGAGGAGGCATCCCGCAGGCTAGTCGAGTAAAAACACGTGCGAGAGGATACATCCCGTAGGCTAATCGAGTAAAAACACGTGCGAGAGGATGCATCCCGCAGGCTAGTCGAGTAAAAACACGTGCGAGAGGATGCATCCCGCAGGCTAGTCGAGTAAAAACACGTGCGAGAGGATGCACCCCGCAGGCTAGTCGAGTAAAAACACGTGCGAGAGGATGCATCCCGCAGGCTACTCGAGTAAAAACACGTGCGAGAGGATGCATCCCGCAGGCTAGTCGAGTAAAAACACGTGCGAGAGGATGCATCCCGCAGGCTAGTCGAGTAAAAACACGTGCAAGAGGATGCAACCCGCAGGCTAGTCGAGTAAAAACACGTGCGAGAGGATGTATCCCGCAGGCTAGTCGAGTAAAAACACGTGCGAGAGGATGCATCCCGCTGGCTAGTCGAGTAAAATCACGTGCGAGAGGATGCATCCCGCAGGCTAGTCGAGTAAAAACACGTGCGAGAGGATGCATCCCGCAGGCTAGTCGAGTAAAAACACGTGCGAGAGGATGCATCCCGCAGGCTAGTCGAGTAAAATCACGTGCGAGAGGATGCATCCCGCAGGCTAGTCGAATAAAAACACGTGCGAGAGGATGCATCCCGCAGGCTAGTCGAGTAAAAACACGTGCGAGAGGATGCATCCCGCAGGCTAGTCGAGTAAAAACACGTGCGAGAGGAGCATCCCGCAGGCTAGTCGAGAAAAAACACGTGCGAGAGGATGCATCCCGCAGGCTAGTCGAGTAAAATAACGTGCGAGAGGATGCATCCCGCAGGCTAGTCGAATAAAACACGTGCGAGAGGATGCATCCCGCAGGCTAGTCAAGTAAAAACACGTGCGAGAGGATGCATCCCGCAGGCTAGTCGAGTAAAATCACGTGCGAGAGGATGCATCCCGCAGGCTACTCGAGTAAAAACACGTGCGAGAGGATGCATCCCGCAGGCTAGTCGAGTAAAAACACGTGCGAGAGGATGCATCCCGCAGGCTAGTCGAGTAAAAACACGTGCGAGAGGATGCACCCCGCAGGCTAGTCGAGTAAAAACACTTGCGAGGGGATGTATCCCGCAGGCTAGTCGAATAAAAACACGTGCGAGAGGATGCATCCCGCAGGCTAGTCGAGTAAAAACACGTGCGAGAGGATGCATCCCGCAGGCTAGTCGAGTAAAAACACGTGCGAGAGGATGCACCCCGCAGGCTAGTCGAGTAAAAACATGTGCGAGAGGATGCATCCCGCAGGCTAGTCGAGTAAAAACACGTGCGAGAGGATGCATCCCGCAGGCTAGTCGAGTAAAAACACGTGCGAGAGGTTGCATCCCGCAGGCTAGTCGAGTAAAAACACGTGCGAGAGGATGCACCCCGCAGGCTAGTCGAGTAAAAACACGTGCGAGAGGATGCATCCCGCAGGCTACTCGAGTAAAAACACGTGCGAGAGGATGCATCCCGCAGGCTAGTCGAGTAAAAACACGTGCGAGAGGATGCATCCCGCAGGCTAGACGAGTAAAAACACGTGCGAGAGGATGCATCCCGCAGGCTAGTCGAGTAAAAACACGTGCGAGAGGATGCATCCCGCAGGCTAGTCGAGTAAAAACACGTGCGAGAGGATGCATCCCGCAGGCTAGTCGAGTAAAAACACGTGCGAGAGGATGCATCCCGCAGGCTAGTCGAGTAAAAACACGTTTGAGAGTATGCGTCCCGCAGGCTAGTCGAGCAAAAACACGTGCGAGAGGATGCATCCCGCAGGCTAGTCGAGTAAAAACACGTGCGAGAAGATGCATCCCGCAGGCTAGTCGAGTGAAAAACACGTGCGAGTGGATGCGTCCCGCAGGCTAGTCGAGCAAAAACACGTGCGAGAGGATGCATCCCGCAGGATAGTCGAGTAAAAACACGTGCGAGAGGATGCATCCCGCAGGCTAGTCGAGTAAAAACACGTGCGAGAGGATGCATCCCGCAGGCTAGTCGAGTGAAAAACACGTGCGAGTGGATGCGTCCCGCAGGCTAGTCGAGCAAAAACACGTGCGAGAGGATGCATCCCGCAGGATAGTCGAGTAAAAACACGTGCGAGAGGATGCATCCCGCAGGCTAGTCGAGTAAAAACACGTGCGAGAGGATGCATCCCGCAGGCTAGTCGAGTAAAAACACGTGCGAGAGGATGCATCCCGCAGCCTAGACGAGTAAAAACACGTGCGAGAGGATGCATCCCGCAGGCTAGTCGAGTAAAAACACGTGCGAGAGGATGCATCCCGCAGGCTAGTCGAGTAAAAACACGTGCGAAAGGATGCATCCCGCAGGCTAGTCGAGTAAAAACACGTGCGAGAGGATGCATCCCGCAGGCTAGTCAGGCAAAAACACGTGCGAGAGGATGCATCCCGCAGGCTAGTCGTGTAAAAACACGTGCGAGAGGATGCATCCCGCAGGCTAGTCGAGCAAAAAACCACGTGCGAGAGGATGCATCCCGCAGGCTAGTCGAGTAAAAACACGTGCGAGAGGATGCATCCCGCAGGCTAGTCGAGTAAAAACACGTGCGAGAGGATGCATCCCGCAGGCCAGTCGAGTAAAAACACGTGCGAGAGGATGCACCCCGCAGGCTAGTCGAGCAAAAACACGTGCGAGAGGATGCATCCCGCATGCTACTCGAGTAAAAACACGTGCGAGAAGATGCATCCCGCAGGCTAGTCGAGTAAAAACACGTGCGAGAGGATGCATCCCGCAGGCTAGTCGAGTAAAACACGTGCGAGAGGATGCACCCCGCAGGCTAGTCGAGTAAAAGAAAACACGTGCGAGAGGATGCA
>NW_027471395.1:0-25918 GCF_051020765.1 Lasioglossum baleicum
CCACGGTAATTTCATTGACCTTCAGTATATACCGTATGCACGATCTCCCCTGTTTTCAATTTGTTTATACAATCTGTCATTTCCTAATATGTTCTCTTCGATTTCTTTCCAAATTTTCATTCTTCATTGTAAGAAGTTGAACTCCTAAATATAAGTGCTTTTGGTTTCAGTTGAGTGTACCTTAATCACATTACTCTGTTAAACTTGCTGCTATTTTATATGATTGTCTCTATACGTACATACGCTTCCAGAGCGACACACCTGGAGCGGGCAAGTAGTTGCGTACGGCAGATAGGCGCGAGTCTACTATATGGTATTGGTTAGTTTCTTCAGCCTTGGTATTGTACCGTATGCACTCTTTCGCTGTTTCCTATTTATTTCGAAATGCTGCAATTTACTGTTATAGTATTTTTGATTCGTCTCAATATTTCAAATTTTAAGAATAAAAAATTGTATTTTACAGGAAAAGTGTCTTTGGATATAGTTGAGTGCATGCTTATGAAAATATTTCGTTATATTTGTTGTTATTTTATATGATAATCTGTAAAAGTATTTACGTTTCCGGAGTGACACGGCCGGACTGGCTTCTAAGTGCGTCCGGCAGATCGGAGCGGCATACAGGATGATCTTCGTTAATTTCTGTAACCATCATTTTACACCCTATGAATTTTTTACCAATTTCTTCATTTATATATGCATTCTGTTATTTAATGTTATGATATTTCCGATTTTTCGTCAAAATTTTCAATCTGTATCATAGAAAAATGTACTTCTTATGAAAAGTAACTTTGGAATTAGTTCAGCGTATCAGTATGACATTATTTTGTTCCACTGATTGTTATATTGTATGATTGTCTTTGTATGTATCTACGCTGTTTGCGCGAGACGACTGGCGACGTCTTGTATTTGCGTACGATAGAACGGAGCGAGTCTACTGGATGGTCTTCGATAATGTTTATAACCTTGATATTGTAAAGCATGAATTTTTTCACAGTTTTTCATTTATTTGTGCATACTGTATGTTACTGCTTTGATATTTTCACTTATCCTCAAAAATACAATTTCAGAGATAAAAAATTGTAGGGTTTGAATAAAATCGGAAATATCATATTAATAGATCACAGAATGTAGAAATAAATAGTAAATATCGAAAGAATACATTCGACACAATATCAAGGTTGGAGAAATAAACTAAGATAATACCGTAGTGTTGTTCCGATATGCCGAACGCAACTGCAAGGCCATAATAGGCGTGTCGCTCCGGAAGCGTATGTATATATAAAGACAATTATGTAAAATAAAAATAAGTTTTATGATAATATTGGCATAAACGTACACTCAACTAATTCCGAAGACACTTTTCGTAAAATGTACAATGATTGATATTAAAAATGTGGAATTTTGGAAAAATACGTAAGTATTAAGACAGTAAATTACAGTGTATATAAATAAATGAAAGAATGCGAAGGAGTGCATACGGTACTATATCACGGTTATAGAAATTGACGTAGGCCATGCAGCAGTTGTCGCTCCGAAGTACCGTAGGTACGTATACAGACAACCGTGTAAAATGACAGAAAGCTTAAGAACATATTGTCATAAACATAAACTTAACAAATTCAAATGGCGCGTATACTAAGGGAAATAGGTCCATGTATTTAAATTTATGAATTTTGGAAAGAAACGAAAAAATCATAACAGTAAAATGCAGTTTGTAGAAATAAATAGAAAATTGCAAAAGGCTGCATACTGCACAATCTTATGGATAAAGAAATAAACGAAGACCATCCTGTAGGGCCGCTTCGACCTGGCGTCCGCAACTACAAGTCCTCGCCAGTGGTGTCGCGCCGGCAGCGTAGGTACGCATACATACAATCATTTGATATGACAACAAATTAAACAAAATATTTCCTTAAAGTTAGACTCCTTTATTTCCAATGGCACTTTTACAAAAAGTACAATTTTTGATATAAAAGATTGGAAATTAAAAAAAGAAATCGGGAATATCATTACAGAAAATTACGCTATATAGAAATAAATAGAGAACAGCGAAAGAACTCAACGGTAGAATACCAAGGTTACAGAACTTATCAAGGACCATAGTGTGGTGTCGCTCCGATCCACCGAACTCAACTGGAAGACCACGTCAGCCGGGTCGCTCCGGGAGCGTAGGTACGCGTACAGTTAATCATATAATACGACAACAAATTCAGCATGATATTGTCATAAACCACGGCTTAACTTATTCAAAAGAAACTTACACTAAGAAATATAATTTTTTAAACTCACAATTGAAAATTTCGAAAAATCGATGATACCATAACAGTAAATTACAACACGTAAATATAAATAGAAAACTGCGAATGAATTCTTACAGTACAATATTAAGGATGAGGAAACTAGCAATGTCCAAAGAGTATTGTCGCTCTGCACAACCGAATGCAACTGCAAGACCACTTCTGTTGTGCGCACTAGAAGCGTAGGTATGTACACAGACAATCAAGTAAAATAACAATAAGTTTAACATAGTATTATCATAAACGTAAACTCAACTAACTCAGAAGGCAATAATATTAAGGAATACAATTCTTAATATTGAAAATTGACAATTTTGAGAAGAAATCGATGATATCAAAGCAGTAAATTACAGTATGACTAAATAAATGGATGACCGGGATTAAATGCATACCATACAAAATTAAGTTAAACGAACTTAACTAGGACACTCCAGTAGTGCCGCTTCGATCTGCCGTAAGCAAATACAGGATATAGCCATTAGTGTCGCCCCGCCAGCGTAGGTACGTATACAGACAATCATATTAAATACGAATAAGATCAACATAATAATGTCATAAATGTAAACTCAACAAATTCCAAAGACGCTTTTACTATCAAACGCAATTTTTTCAACGAAAAGTTGAAAATATCGAAGAATATCGAAAATATCGTAACAGTAAATCGCAGAATATATAAATAAATGCAGCTTGGAAAAAATGCATACGGTACAATATCTAAGTTAGAGAAATTAACGAAGATCACACAGTACTGCTGCTTTGCTCTGCAGCACGCAACTACAAGACATCGCCAGTCATGTTACACTGGCACCGTAGGTTCGTATAAAGATAATAATATAAAATAAGAATAAGTTTAACAGAATAATGTCATAAACAAATACTCGACTAATTTCAAAGACACTATTACTGGGAAATACAACTTCTTGAAATTAAAATTGAAAATTATGAAAAGAAATCGAAAATATCACAACAGTAAATTACAGTGTGCATAAGTAAATGGACAACTGGGAAAAAATGTATACGGTAAAAAATAGGGGTTAAATAAATTAACGAACACCATCGAGTAGTGCCGCCCCGATCTACAGAAAGAAACTGCAAAACCGCTCCAGTCGTGTCGCGCACGGTATCGTACGTGCGTATAGAGGCAATCATTTAAATGACATTAAATTTATCAACATAATATCATAAGCGTACATAATACCAAAGACAAATTTGCCGAGAAATACAATTTTTTAAACTAGAAATTGTAAGTTCTGGAAAAAAAATTGAAAATATCAAAGCAGTAAGTTACAGTATGTACAAATGAATAGAAATCTGCGAAAGATTGCAAACGCAACAACATGTGGTTTAAAGAAATTAGCAAAGATCATATAGCAGCGTCGCTCCTATCATGTGAACACAACTACAGCATAATTCCAGCTGTGTAATGCTGGAAGCGTAGGTACGTATACAGACAACCGTATGAAATTACAATATGTATAACAAAATATTGACATAAACGTACACTCAACTATTTCCAGATACACATTTATTACGAAATACAATTTTTGAAACTATCAATTGGAATTTTGTAAGAAATCGGAAATATCAAAGCTGTAAATAACGGTATGAAGTATTAAACAGAAAAGCGAACAATATGCATACGTTACGATACCATGATTAAAGAAATTAACGTGGACCATACAGTAGTATCCCCCCGATCTCCCAAACGCAACTACAAGCCCGGGCCAGACGTGTAGCTCCGACAGCGTAGGTACTTATACAGACAATCATGTCAAATAACAATATTTTTAACAAGATAATGTCATAAACGCGTACGCTCAACTAATTTCAAAGGCACTTTTACACAGAAATACAATTTTTCTACATAAACATTGAAAAGTTCGCTGAGGAACGAAAATATGACAACAGTAAATCTATCAATAAATATTTAATAATATATAATCTATAAATAAATATCTATAAATAAATAGGAAACTGGGACCGAATGCATATGATACAAAATCAAGGATAAGGAATTAACTGAAACCATACCGTAACGCCGATTCGATCTGCCGTGTACGACTACAAGACCTCGATAGTCGCCGTGCTCCAGCCGGGTTGGTGCGTATACAGACTATATTACAATATAACAACAAGCTTTACACAATACTGGAATAAAAGTAAGTTCTAGTAATTCAAAAGGAACTTTTACTAAGAAATGCAGTCTTGTAAAATAAAAAGTTAGAATTTTGTAATATATCGGAAATCTAATAATATTAAATTACAGTATGTATAAATAAATGGAAAACTGAGAAACGCTGCATACGGTACAATATCAAGGGAATAGTAATTTCCGACGACCATCAAGTAGTGACGTTCTCAACTACCGATCGCAACCACAAGACGACTCCAGTCGTTTCGTGCCGAAGCGAAGGTGCATGTGGAGACAATCATATAATATAACAAGTGATATAACAAAATATTGTCACAAACGTATGCTCAACTAATTCCAAAGGCACCTTTCATGTACGATTCAATTTCTGAAATCAAAAACTAGAAATTTTTGAAAAAATAGAATATATCATAACAGTATATTACAGTTGGTGTTTAGATAAAGAAATTAGTCTCCATTTCAGTGACGGGCACCTTTATTGCGTGTATGAATAAGAAAATCGAGGGTCAAACCGATCGAGAAGTTTACCACCTTCTGTGAGAGACGAACGTCTACATCATTAGCTTCCCCTAACCAGTGGTTCGGAGAGGCAAACTCGTTATTCCTGGAGAAGGTCTGCTAACGAGTTTTGGCAATAGACACCTTAATTCGTGGTTTGTATATTACAGTAGAGCGTGAAGCCGTTTGAGAGGGTTGCCAATTTGTATAAGGTCAAACGATTTACCGAAGTCCTCAGCTTCCGCGAAGGTCGCCGAATTCATCGAGAGTATAGCTTCGTGTTCAGAGAATGATGTTAGTATTCATTTAAATGACGGGCACCTTAATTTCATGTATGAATTGGAAGGTCTAGTGTCAAACCATTCTAGAACGTTACAACCTTGTTTGAGAGTCGAACGACTGAGACAATACATTCAGCTATCCTGTGATTCTAAAGAGTCAAGCCTGGTAAGCCAGGAATAAATGCGTGTAACATGTTGGCGGTTGGCACGTTAATGCACGCTAAGATTATTTAGGTAGAGTGTGAAACCGTCCGTGAACACTACAGGTTGGTACAAAGTCCTTCTTTTTCCGCATACCTTACATTCCGAGAAGCTTACCCGCTGTACTGAGAGTATAACATCGTGCTTAGAGACACATGTTAGTATACATTTTAGGGGCGGCACCTTAATTTCATGTATGAATTCGATGACCGAATGTCAATCAGTTCGAGAACATTACCATCCACTTTGATGTTCACATGGCTAAATTAACAGCTTCTCCAATCCTGTGATTCTAAGGGCTATACCAGGCAATCCGGGAGTAAATCCGCTGGACAGGATTGGCAGTAGACACTTTCATTCACTGATCAAATACTAATGTAGAGCATCAAACCGTTGTAAAACTGTAGGTACTGGTATAGTGCCAGATGCTTTACGGAAAGCCTTACGTTCGGTGCATCTATCCCGCCGTATGGAGAGCATAATTTCGTGCTCAGGGAAGAGAATTCTTATGCACATTAGAGACTGGCACCTTCGTTCATATACGATTTAGAAGACCGAAGAACAATCCGAAGGAGAACGTTAGCACCTTCTGTGTGAGACGTACGGCTAAGTCAGTAACTTCACCTATCCTGTGAATCCGTTAGCTACACAAGTTATTCCGGGAGTAAATTTTCAGATCTGTAATGACTTTAGACATTAATAAACGGTCTGCATTTTGAAATAGAGAGGCAACCCATCGGAGAACATTACCAAATGCTATAAATTCATAATGTTTACCGAATAACTAACCTTCCGTGAACCTAACCCGCCATATCGGGAGTATAACTTCGTGTTTAGAGAAGCAAATTTCTGTACACTTTAGAAACGAGCACCTTAATCTCATGAACCGATTATAAGATCAAGTGTCAAACCGTTCGAGAAAGTAAACAGCAACTTTGAGAGTGGCACAGCTATGCCAATAGCCTCACACTTCTTAACATTCCGAGTGTTAAATCAGGCACTCTGGGAGTAAATCCGCTGAGCAGTATTTGCAACAAACGCCTTAGGTCGCGGTATGAATATTAAAGAAGGGGGACAGTCCGTTTGAGTACGTTTTCAATTGGTATACCGTAAAACGTTCTACCGAAGGTCTTACTTTCCGAGTTGCATATCCGCTGTAATGATAATATAACTTCGTTTCCGGAAAAACAAATTAGTATTCAATTCTGTGACGGGAACCATGACTTCGTGTACGTACTAGAATATCGAGCGTCAAACCGATACAGGACGACACCACCTTCTTAGAGGGTCGAACGTCTAAGACCATAGCTTCACATACAATTGCGATTCCGAGAGTCAAGCCTGGCATTCCAGGAGTAAATTCCCTGAGAGTTTTGGCAATAGACACCTTAATTTACGGTATTAATAATAAAGTAGAGACTCAAACCGTCGGCGAATATTACCAATTCGTATTAAGTCACTCCTTTTATCGGATACCTTTCCTTCCGAGAACCTATCACGCTGTAGCTGGTGTCACGCTTATTATTCACCGAAACAAATTAGTATACATTTTAGCGGTCGGACACCACATTTTTGTGTATAAATATCAATATCGAGAGTCAAAGCGTTCGATAACGTTGCCACCATCCTTTAGCGTCGCACAGCTGATTCAATAGCTTCACATATCCTGTGATTCCGAACGACAAACCAGCTATACCTGAAGTTAATCCGCCGTACATTATTGGTGTAAGCCACCTTATATCACGGTATTGATATTAATATACAGAGTCAAACCGTTGTCGAATGTTACCTCTTGATATAGTTAAGGCGACAGTCACTGAAATAGAGACTAATTTCTTTCTCTGAACACGAAGTCCTACCCACGATACAGCGGCTTATACTCTCTCAAGCTAAGGCATGCGAAGAAGGATATGATGTTATTACAATTGATAACGTTCTCAAACGGTTTGACTCTCAACTTTGTTATTCTATTCGCGAATAACGGTGTCTACTGCCAATACTGTTCAGCGGATTCACTCCCGGAGTACCTGTTTGAATCAAGAAACCCCATAATAGGTGAAGATATTGACTTAGCCCTTCATCTTTCACGGAAGGTTGCAACGTTCACGATCGGTTTGACCCTCGAACTTATAATTGATGCATGAAATTAAGGCCTTAGTCACTAAATTGTATAATAGTTCGTATCTCTGAACGCAGTGTTATGCTCTCGTTACGGCTGGTCAGATTTTCGGTGGTAAGGCATTCTGTAAGTCACTTAACACTACATGAACAGTTAATGTTCCACAACGGATTGACGGCTTGGTTTGGTACTCAAATCGTGAATCGATATGTCTATTACCAATACTTTACAGCGTATTAACTGCCGGAATATCTGGCTTGACGTTCGGAATCAAAAGAAATGTGAAGCTATTGACTTAGCCGCTCGTCTCTCACAGAAGTTGGTAACCTTATCGAACGGTTAAGCACTTGATCTTCTAATTCATACATGAAAATAAGGTTCCCGTCTGCTAAAATGTCTACAAGTTTGTTTCCGTGTACACTAAGCATGACTTTCGCTACAGCGGGATATGTTCTAGATGGTAACATATTCGGTTAAAAGAATGACTATATACCAATTAGTAATGTGCGCCGATGGTTTGAGTCACCACTTCATTATTCATACAGCCATTTAATGTGTCTATTGCCAATAATGTTCAGCGGATTCACTCCCGGAATACCTGGTTTATCTCTCGGAATTACAGTTACGTGATGCTATTGACGAAGGTGGGCGACTCCCAAGAAAGGTGGTTCCGATCTCGAACGGTCTGACTCTCGATTTTGCTATTCATATATGGAAAGAAGGTGCACGTCTGCTAAAATGTCTAATAATATGTTTCCGTGAGCGCGCAGTAAGACACTCACTGCAGCGCCTTAAGTTCTCGGAAGGTGAGGTATTCGGCGATAGGAATGTCTTTATACCATTCAGTAATGTTCTGCGACGGCTTCAATCTCTACTGTAATATTCCAAGAGTGAACGAAGGTGTCGACTTGCAATTTTGATCTTCGGATTTACTCCTGGAATACCAAGTTTGACTCTCGGTCTCGCAGGACACGTGAAGCAATAGACTTACCTTTGCCACTCTCAAAGTAGGTGGTTACGTTCGCGAACGGTTTGACTCTCTGTTTTGCTACTCGTACATGTATCTAATGTGCCCATCTGCTAAAATGTCTACTAAATTGCTTGTGTGAACACTAAGCAAGGCACTCCATACAGCGGATTAAGTTCACGGAAGGCAAGGTATTCGGTAAAAAGAACGACTTTATACCAATTAGTTATGTTCTGCGACGGTTTGGATCTGTACTGTAAGATTGAAACCGCGAATCAAGGTGTCTGTTGCCGAAACTACTCAGCGGACTCACTCCCGGAATACCGGCTTAAATCTCCCAATCACAGGATATGTGATGCTATTTGCTCAACCGTTCGTCTCTCACAGAAGGTGCTACCGTTCATGAACGGTTTGACCAAGGATGTTCTAATTCATACATGAATTTGAGGTGCCGCCAGTTAATTGTATACTAATGTGTTTCCCTGAACGCGAAGTTTTACTCTCGATACGCCAGGTTAGCTTCCCGGGCGGTAAGGCTTTCGGTAAGATGATTGACTTTATAGAAACTGGTTCTCAAACGGTGTACCGCTCTATTCCAATATTCCAACCGAAGTGTAAGGAGTCTATTGCCAATGCTGTTCAGCGGATTTACTCCTGGCATGCCTGCTTTGCTCTCGGAATCGCAGCATGCGTGAAGATCGTGACATAGCCGTTCGACTTTCGAAGAAGATGGAAACGTCCTCGAACGGTTTGATGCGCGAATTTGCTATACCTAGATGAAAATAATGTACCCATCAGATATATGTCTACTAATTTTCTTCCAAGATCACTTGACATGACACTTCGTTCAGCGGATTTGGTTCTCGGAAGGTAACGTATTCAGTAAAAAGAATTAATTTATAACAATTGGTAATCATCTCCGACAACTGGACTTCGTTCTTGAACACTCATTTCGTGAATTAAGGTGTCTATTACCAAAACCATTCAGGGTATTCACTTTAGGAATACCTCGTTTGGCTCTAGGAATCCCAAGATAGGTGAAGCTACTGACTTAGCCGTTCTATTCCCAAAGATGGTGATGGCGGTCTCACTCGGTTTGACACCCGGCTTACTATCTCATTCATGAAATTACGATGCTAGATACTAAAATGTATACTCATTTATACGTCTGAATATCTTGCCATACTCTTAATACAGCGCTTTATGCTTCCGGTCGGAAAGATCATCATTAAAACGTTTGACATTACACAAATTGGCAGCGTTCTCAATCGCTTTGACGCCCCGCTTTAATATTCAAACCGTGAACAAAGGTGTCTATTGCCAATACTGACCAGCGGATTTATTCCCGCCATACCTGGTTTGACTCTCGGAATCACAGGATAGATGAAGCTATCGACTTTGACGTTCGACTTCTAAGGAGGATGGTAATTTTCACGGACGGTTTGACGGTCGACCTTCTAATTCATACATGAAATTACGGTTGCCGTCACTAAAATATGTACTAAATCTTTCCTCTGAGCACCACGTTATAGTCTCGATACTGCTGGCTAGGCCTTCGGAGGGTTAGGTATTCCGTATGAGATATGATTCTACACTAATTGGTAACCGTCTCAGATGGATGGACGACATAATTTAGTATACAAACCGTGAATTAAGGTGTCTATTGCGGATATTGTTCAGCGCAATATCTGCCGGAATACCAGGCTTCACTCTCGGAATCGCAGGATAGGTGATGCTATTGACGTAGCCGTTCGTCTCCCACTGAAGGTGGCAACGTTCCCATGCTGTTTGGCACTCGATCATCAAAATCATACATGAAATTAATGTGCGGATACGAGAATGAATACTAATTTGACTCTCTGAACGCGAAGTTAGACTTTCGAAGCAACGGGTGAGGTTCTCGGAGGATAACGCGATCGGTGAAGTGTTTGACTCTATACCAATTGGTACCGTTCTACAGCGGGTGGACTCTGTATATTAATATTCGAACCGTAAATTGAGGTGTCTATTGCCAATATTGTTCAGCGGACTTACTGCCGGAATACGTGGTATGACTCTCGGAATAACAGGATAGGTGGTGATATTGACTTAGCGGTTCGTCTCTCACACAAGGTGGCAACGTACTGGAACTGTTTGACCGTTGATTTTCTATTTCAAAAATGTAGTTAAGGTGCCAGTCACTTCAATCAGTAGTAATTCCTTTCTCTGAATACGAAGTTATTCCTCTCTAATATGCTGAAGTTGTTCGCGGATGGTACGGTCTTCGGTCAAACGCTTGATATTATAGCAATTGTTAACGTTCTCAAGCGGGGTAACGCTCAATTTTCATATTCAAGCTGTAAATTAATGTATCAGATGCCAACACGGATCCTCGCCTCTTCTGCCGGAATACCTAGTTGACTCTCGGTATCTCAGGATAGGTGCAGCTGTTCACATAGGCGTTTGTCCCTCACTGAAGGAGGCAACGTCTTCGGGCGGTTTGACATTCGACCTACTCAGTCATGCATGAAATTAAGGTGCCCGACACTGAAATGAAGACTAATTCGTTTCTTTGATCACGATGTTATACTCTTGATACAGCGGGTTAGATTCACCGCAGGTAAGGCTATCGATAACAGTTTGACTCGATAAAAATTGGTATCTTTCTCATACGGGGTGACGCTCTATTTTAATATACATCCCATAGAATGTGGTGTCTATTTCCAATACTGTACAGCGGAATGACTCCCGGAATACCAGATTTGACTGTCGGAATCACAGGATAGGTGCAGCTATAGGCTTATCCTTTCCACTCCCAAGGAATGTGTGGAATTTCTCGAACGGTTTGACTCCCGATTATTATATTCGTACATGGAAATAAGGTGCCCGGCTGCAAAAATATCTACTAACTTAATTCCGCGAGCACTAAGCGTAACACTCTCTACTGCGTGATATGTTCTAGGAAGGTAATGTATTCGGTGAAAGGACGGACGTTATACTAATTAGTAATGTTCTCCAACGGTTTGACGCCTTACTGTAATATTCGTAACTTAAACGAAGCTGTCCATGGCCTAAACTGAACAGTGGATTCACACCCGGAATACCCGTCTCGAATCTTGGAATCACAGGATAGGTGATGCTAACGACATAGCTGTGCGAATCTCACAGAATGTAGTATCGCTCTGCAACAGTATGACTATCGATCTTCTTATTAATACAGGAGATGAAGGTGCCCGTCACAAACAGGAATAATAGGTTGCTTCCCACAACACGAATTAATATTATCGATGCAGCAGCTTCCGATAACCAAGTGTAAGGCCTTCGCTAAAGGGTTTGGCTGTATGCCAATTCCTATCATTCTAGAACGGCTTGACTCTGCACTTTAATACCTGTTGTTGGAAGTAGGTTGTATATTGCCATTACTGCACAGCGGATTTAGTCCCGGAATACCTGGTTTGACACTCGGAATCACAGTTTGGTGCCCGTGACTAAAATGCATACCAATTTCCTTCTCTGATCGCGAAGTTATGCTCCCAATACAGGGGGTTAACTTCGCGGAAGGTAAGGCCTTCGGTAAAACGTTTGATATTATAACAGTTGGTAACGTTCTCAAACGGACTGTCGCCCAACTTTAATATTCAAACCGTGAATTAAAGCGTTTATTGCCAATGCGATGCAAAGCATTTACTCCCGGAATATCAGGCTTGACTCTCGGAATCATTGGATAGGTGAAGCTATGGACTTAGCCGTTCGCCCTTCAACGAAGTTGGTGATGTTCACAAACGGTTCAATACTCCATCTTCTGTTCCATACATGAAATTGAGGTGTCCGTTACTAAAATGTATGGCTGTTTGTATCTCTGAACACGAAGCTATACTCTCGATGTGACGGGTTATGTTCTCGGAGTGTTAGCTCTACGGTAAAGAGTATGGCGAAATGCCAATTTGTAATTTTCTCCGATGGTTCGACACTCCACTTTAATATTCACAGCGCGAATTAATGAGTCTATTGCCTATATTGATCAGCGAATTTATTCCAGGCATATCTGGTTTGACTCTCGGAATTGCAGTGTAGTTGAAGCTATTGGCATAGCGGTTCGGCTCTCAAGGAAGGTGGTAACACTCACGAACGGTTTAACACTCAATATTCTAGTTCATATATGGAATGAATGTGCCTATCCGTAGAATGTATACTAATGTATTTCTCTGAACACAAAGTTATATTTTCGCTACGGCGGATTATTTTCACGGAAGACAAGGCATAATGATAATATAATAAGGTAAGGCAGAACAACGACTTTATTCTAATTGTTGCCGATATACAACGGCTTGATCTGCATATAAACATTCACGTCGTGAATTAATGTGTCTATAGCCATTACCGTTCAGGTGATTTACTCCCGTAATTACTGGTTTGACTCTCGAAATCACAGGATGGGTGGAGCTATTGACTTTTCCGTTCGACTCAAAAAGAAGGTGGTATCATTCTCGAACGGTTTGACGATCGACCTTCTAATGCACACATGAAATTAATGAACCCGACACTGAAATCGAGACTAATGACATTATCTGAACAGGAACTATAATATACTGTTATGATATTTCAGATTTTTATCAAAATTTCAGGTTTTCAAATTTCAGAAATTGTATCGTACAAGAAAAGTGCCTTTGGAATTAGTTGAGCATACATTTTTGACAATATTTTCTTGTATTCCTCGTTATTTTATATGATTGTCTACATATGTACCTTCGCTGCCGGCACGACACGCCTGGAGTCGTCTAATAGTTTCGTTCCATAGACGGGAACGACACTACTTAATGGGCGTCGGAAATTTCTATTGCCATGGTATTGCGCCGTATGAATTTTTTTGTAGTTTTCAATCAATTTATACATACTGCAATAAATATTATGATATTTTCGATACATTTCAAAATTCTCGCTTTTATTTTGAAAAATTGTACTTCTTCGTATAAGTTCCTTTTGAATTATTTGAGCTTACGTTTATTACAGTTGTTACGCTTATTGTTATTTTGCACTATTGTCTATATTCGTACCAACCCAGCCGGAGCAAGACGACTCTCGAGGTCTTGTATTTGTACACGGCAGCTCGAAGGGGCGTTACTGTATGGTTTCATTTAATTCCTTAACCTTGATTTTGTGCCATATGCATTCTGTCCCAGCCATCCACTTATTAACACATACTGTAATTCATACTGTCTTGATCTTTACGATTTTTCTCATAACTTCAAACTTCAATTTTTATTAAAAAAAAAATTGTATTTCTTAGTATAAGTGTTCTTGGAATTAGGTGAGTTTAAGTTTATGACATCATTTTAATAGCTTCTTGTTATTTTATATGATTATCTGTATTCATACCTTCGGTTCCGGAGCGACAAAGCTGTGGTGGACTTGTATTTGTGGATGGTACATCGGAGCAACGGCAAGGGATGGTCTGCGTTAAATTCTTTAACCTTGAACTTGTACCATATGCAGTTCCTCAATCTGTGCTATTTATTTCAACCTACTGTAATATACTTCTGTAATTTCTTCGATTTGTCTCAATTTATATTTGCTAATTTTATAAAATGTATTTTTATTATGGGCGCCATTTGAATTATATGAGTGTACGTTTATGACCATACCTTGTATAATTTGTTGTTCATTGTGTGATTGTTTCTATACGCACTACTCTCCCGGGGTGACACGACTGAAGTGGGATAGTAGTAGGTTACGTTATATCGAATTGCCGGGATACGGTACTTGACCGTATGCATAGCAGCGCATAGGATCGACATGATCGGAGTGTACTTGTAGTCACGTACGGTACGTTGGAGCGACACAACTGCATGGCCATTGTAATTTCTTTAGCCTTGGTTCTGCACCATATGCATTTTCCTCGTTGTCCTACTTATTTATGCAAGCTGTAGTTAACTCTTATGATATTTTCGATTTCTGTCAAAATTTTCAATTTTTAATTTACAAAATTTTTACTTCCTAGGAAAAGTGTGTGTGGAATTAGTTGACTGTACGCATGCGACAATATTTTGATAAACTGATTGTTATTTCATGTGATTGCCCGTATACGTACAAGTCCTTTCGTAGCGGCACGATTGGCGTGATCTTGCAGTTGCGATCGGTAGAGCGGAGCGACAATACCATATGAACGTTGTTAGTTTCTTTATCCTTAATATTGTAACGTAAGAATTGTTTCGCAATTTTCGATTTATTTCTACATGCTGTAATTTACTGCTATGGTATCTTCGATTTTTCAAAATTTTTAATTTTTAGTTTTAAAATTTTATACCATAGTAGAAGTGTCTTTGAATTTGTTGACTATTCGTTTATGACATTATTCGATTAACTTACTGTTAGTTTATACGATTGTCAGTGGACGTACCGTCGGCTTCCGGAACGATACGGCTGGACATATCTTGTAGCTGCGTTCACTAGATCAGAGCGACAACTGCTGTATGGCCTACGTTAATTTCTTTAACCTTGCTATAGTTCCGTATGCATTCCATCGAATTCTTCTATTTATTCATATATACTGTAATTTACTGTAATAATACTTACGAATTTCTCAAAATTCCTTATTTTTAATATCAATCATTGTACATTTTATGAAAAGTGTCCTCGGAATTAGTTGAGTGTACGATTATGACATCAGTTTTCTATATTTCTAGTTATTTTAAACGATTGTTCGTGTACGTACCTACGCTTCGGAAGGACGCGGCTGGAGTTCTCTTGCAGCTGCGTTCGGAATATCGGAGCGACAGTGCTGTATTGTCTTTGATTATTTCTTTGACCTTGATATTGTACCGTGTGCATTATTTCTCCGTATTCTGTTTATGTCTACATACTGTAGTTTATTGCAATGGTATCTCCAATTCTTTCAATAATTTTCATTTTCTCGTTTAAAAGATTGAATTTATGAGTGATCGTGTCTTTGGAATTTGTTGAGCGTACGTTTATGCCAATATTATGACGAAACTTATTTTTATTTTACATAATTGAATTTTTACGTACGTACGCAACCGGAGCGACACGCCTGATATGGCCTTGCAGTTGCGTTCGGCATATCGGACCGACACTACATTATTATCATCGTTAATTTCTTTATTCTTGATATTGTGCCGAATTCATTCTCTCGATATTCACTATCTATTACTACATACTGTGACCCACTGTTATAATATATCCGATTTTATTCAAACCCTCCGATTTTCTATCTCAGAAATTGTATTATTTAGGAGAAGTGAAAACATAACAGCAGTAACATACAGTATGTACAAATGCATGAGAAACTGGGAAAAAATTCGTACTGTACAATATCAAGGTCAAAAACATTATCGAAGGCCATCCAGTAGTCTCGCTCCGTTCTGTCTTAGGCATCAACAATACCTCGACAGTCGTCTCGCGCAAACAAGCGAAGGTACGTATACAGTCAATCATATAAAATATCAATAAGTCTAACAAAATACCGTCATATACGTAAACTCACCTATATCCAACGGAAGGTTTACTAGAAAATACAATTTCTTACAATAGAAATTGAAAATATCATTACTGTAAATTGAAGAACGTATAAAATAAATGGACAAATGGGAAAGAATGCATACAGTTTAAAATCATGTGTTACAGAAGTTACCGAGGACAATCCAGTATGCTCTTACAATCTGCGGTGCCTAACTACAAGACCACTACAACCGTACCGCGACCGAAGCGTAGGTACGCATGCAATGTATCATATAAATAGAAAGGATTTAACATAATATTTCATAACGTCTACACAACTGATTCCAAAGACACATTTACAAAGTCATACAATTTTTTAAAATAAGAATTGAAATTCAAAGAAAATCGAAAGTACCGTAGCAGTAAATAAGAAAATGAATAAATGAATGGAAAAGCTGGTAAAAAGTTCATTCGGAGTAAAATGACGGTTACAGAAATTAACGAAGGTCATTCAGTATGCCGCACCGATCTGCTGTACGCACCTACAAGACCAGTCCAGCCATGTCACTCCGGAAACGTATGTACATTTGCCGACTATCATGTAAAACAACAACAAATTATCGAAATACTTTCCTAACGGGCACTCTACTATTTCCAAGGACACTATTCTATAAAATACAATTTTTGATGATAAAAATTAGAAATTTTGAAAAGAATCGAAAATATTATAACAGTAAATTAAGTATGTCGAAATAAATTAGAAACAGCGAAAGAGTGCATACTGCACAATAAACTAAAGAAATTAACCGATACCTTATAGTAGTCTCGCGCCTATCTATCGTACGCACCTACTTGCCCGCTCCAGACGAGTAGCTCTGGAAGCGTAGGTACGTATACAGACAATCATGTAAAATAACAGCATGTTTAACAGAATAATGTGATTAAGGTACACTCAACTGTAAACCAAAAGCACTTATACTTAGGGAGTTCAATTCCTTACAATGAAGATTGAAAATTTCGAAAGAAATCGAAAAGAACATAATAGCAAATTCCAGATTGCATAAACAAATTGAAAACAGGGGAAGACGTGGATATGGTACAAAATGAATGTTAATGAAATTAACGTGGATCATACAGTAGCGCCGCTCCGATCTACCGAAAGAAACATGGAGTTCACTATAGTAGTGTCGCACATGACAGCATAGGAACATGTAGAGACAATCATATGAAATAACAATAAGTTTATTAAAATACTATCGTAATAGTACACTCAACAAATTCCTAAGGCTCTTTTACTAAAGACCCACAATTTTTAAGATAAAAGACGAAAATGTTGAAAAAAGGTCGAAGATGTCATAACATTAAATCACAGTGTGTACAAATAACTGGAGAACTAGGAACAAATGCAAGTGGTACGAAATCAAGGATAGGGGAATTGATGGAGGCCATACTGTAGTGTCGCCCTGTCTGCCGTACGCAACCACAAGATCTCATCCGTCGCTCCGCTCTCTACGCGTGGGAACGTATAGAGACAATCGTATAATACAACAACTAATTCTCATAGTATTGTCACAAACATACAATCAATAAATATTAACAATATGAAATGACTCCAAAGCCATATTTCTTTAAAAATAAATTTTTCAAAATAAAAATTTGCAATTATGAAAATATGAAAGGTATCACAACAGTAAGTTACAGTTTGTCGAAATACACAGAAAACTTGGGAATAAAGAATACGCCACAATATGAAAGGATAATGGAATTAAGAATGGCCATACAGTAGTGCCGCTCCGATCTGCCGTACGCTACTACAAGACCACTGCAGCTGTGTCGCTCCGGAAGCGTAGGTATGTATACAATCAATCATATAAAATAACAAAGAATTTAGCATAATATTATCATGTATGTACATATAAATCATTCCAAAGACATATTTACTAGGCAATACGATATTTGGATCTACAAACTGAAAATTGTGAAGAAAATCTAAAATATCATAATAGTATATTACAGTGCGTATAAATAAATGGAGAACTGGGAAAGAATGCATACGGTACAATGTTAAGATTAACGAAGTTAACGTACATCATACCCTAGTTTTGGTCGGATCTAGCGAATGCAACTACATGGTCACCCCAGGCTTATACAGATGATCATATAAAATAACACTATGTTTAACAAATAATGTCATAAACGTACACTCAATATATTCCAAAGGCACAAGTATTCAGATATACAATTTTTTCAACTAACAATTGACAATTTCGAAAAAATTGTAATCGCCGTAACAGTAAATTGCAGTATTTGTATATAAATATAAAAATGATAAAGAATTGCATGCGGATCAAAATCATGTCTTAAAAAATTAACGGTGACTATACTATTAATTAATAACAATAATTTCAGGTATGAATAAGAAGATCGAGCTTCAAACCGTTGCAGTACGTTACCAATTGTATAGGGTCCAACGCTTCACCGTAGAACTTACGCTCCGAAAACCTAGCCCGCTGTATCGAGAGTATAGCAGCGTGTTCGGGGGATCGAATTAGCATACATTTTAATGACGATGACCTAAATTTTATGTATAAAATAGAAGATTGAGTGTAAGATAGTTACCACCATTTTCGAAGGTAGAGAGGCTAAGTCTATAGCTTCACTTATCCATGATTCCCAGAGTCCAAATCGGGTATACCGGCAGTAAATGCGCTGTATTGTACTGGCAATAAAGACCATAATTCACGTACGAAAAAATAACGTACGATTCATACACTGTTAAAGCGATAAATATTGGCATGGAGACCAACTATTTACCGAATACCTTACCATCGGAGACCCTATCCCCCTCCTTCGAGAGCGTATCTGCGTGATCTGAGAATCAAATTAGTACCCACTTTCGTATCAGGCGCCTCAATATCACATATGAGCTAGAGGATCGAGGGACAAACTGTTTGAGTTCGTCCCCATCGTCTTTGTCGGCCGATCGAAAAAAGTCACTAGCTTCTCCTATCCAGTCATTACGAGAGTCATGACTGGTATTCCAGCTGTAAATTCACTGCACAGTATTGGAAATAGAAACGTTTATTCACGATATGAGTATGATAGAGAGTAAAACTGTTTAAAAACGTTACGCATTGGTATAATGTCGTATTCCATACAGGATTCTCTACCTTCGGAAGACATGACCCGCTGTATCGTGGGTATAAGTCCGGTTCAGGGCATCAAATTAGTAGACATTTTAGCAGTCAGGCACTTATCTTCATGTATGAATTAGAAGATCGAGCGATAAACCGATCGACAACGTTGCAGCCTTCGGTGAGGGACGAACGGCAAGAGAATAGCTTCACCTATCCAGAAATTCGAGAGTCGAGCTAGGTACTCCAGGAGTAACTCCGCTGAACACTATAGGCAATAGGCACCTTAATTCACGTTCTGTAAATGATGGATGAAGTTCAAGCTGTCGGAAAGCATTATCAATGGTATAAAGTCATACTTTATAGCCAATACCATGCCCTCCGGGGAACCCAAACAATTGTAGGGATTGTTTTGATAACTGTTCGCGCAAAAACAAATCTCTAGATATTTCGGCAGAGGGGACACCTTATTTTCATGTTCGAGTAGCAAAATCGAGAGGAAAATAGCTGGTGAACGTCACAATCTTTTATGAGTGTCCCACAGCTAAGCAATAGATTCACCTATACTGTGATCCGAGAGGCAAACCAGGAACTCCGGAGTATATCCGCTGAACATGATTGGCAATAGGCACCACAATTCATGGTATGAATAATAAAGCAGGCCTCAGGCCGTTGCTAGAACATTACCTATTCGTTCCCTGCAGGGTTAAATTTCTGACAGAATGCATTACCCTACGAAGAACTGAACAGCTGTATCAGAGTATAACACCATGTACTGAGGTACGAACTATTATACATTTACTGACGAGCACCTTAATTTCATGCGTGACTCAGTGAGATCGAGTGGAAAACAGATCAAGAACGTTACCCCCTTCTGAAAGAGACCGACGGCTATGTCAATAGCTTTAACCTATCCCGCGATTCCGAGATTGAACACGGGGAAAACTGAGAGTAAGTTTGCTGAACGAAATTGGCAGTAGATACCTTGTCCACGGATTGAATATTAGAGAACAGAGTCAATCGTTGTAGAAGACAAGCAATTGGTTTAAAGTCATACATTTCACCGAATACCTTACCTTCCTAAAACGTTAGCAGTACGAGTGTCAATCATAGTGCTCACGGCAAGAAATTAACAGCATTTTTAGTAGACACACAGATTTTTTCATGTATGAATATAGAAATCGCAGTCAAACCGTTCCAGAACGTTTATCACACCTTCTTTCAGAGTCGAACGGCTGATTCAATAGCTTCACTATTTTTGTTATTCCGAGTGTCCGCCTGAACAGTATTAGCAATAGGCACCATAATTCACGGTTTGATAGTTACAGTAGAGCGTCAATGCATATGAGTAAGATAGGAATTGCTATGAAGTCAAACGTTTTACCGAGGACCTTACCCTCTGAAAAACTATCCGGCTTTGTGGGGAGTACAATATCGTGTCCAGAGAATGAATTAGAGTCTACTTCAGTGATGGGCCACCTCATCTTCATGACTGAGTTAAACGATCGGCCGTCAAACCGTTCGAGACTGTCGCCACCTTCTGTGAGAGACGAACACATAAGTAAATGACATCACCTTTCCAGTGATTCCGAAACTCAAACGAGATATTCCGAGTGTAAATTCCGCTGCACAGCTGGGCTACAGACACCATAAGTCACGGTTTGCTTTTAAAAATAGGGCGTCAAATCGTTTGATTACCATAAAGCCGAACGTTTAACAGTAGGCGTTAACTTCCGCGATCGTCACCGGCAACATCGAGAGTATAATATCGTGCTCTGCGAAACAAATTATTATTCATTTCAGTGACGGGCACCTTATTTCATGCATGAGTTAAGAGATCGAGATCCCCTTCTATGATATTAGACCAGCTAAGTCAATAGCTTCACATACCCTGTGTGATCTACAGTCAATGCTGGTTTTCTGTAGTAAATCCGCTGAAGAGTATTGCCAATGGGCACCTTAACTCACTCGTTTGAATACTAAATTATTCCGTCAAACCTTTTGAGAACGTTATGTGTTGCTGTAAGGTTAAACGTCTTACCGAAAGCCTTACCGTCCGAGACGCTATCCCGCCGAATCTAAAGTACAAGTTCGTGTTTAGAGAAACACAGCAATATACGTTTTAGTGTTGCATCTTAAATACATGAATGAATTAGAATATCGATGGTCAACCCGTTCGAGAATGTTACCACACTCTGAGAGATTCGAACGGCTGTGTCAATAGCTTCACCTATCCTGAGATTCTGAGAGTCAAATCAGGTAACCCGGGAGTAAATAACCTGAGGAGTATTGGCTCAGACACTGGTTTTGCATAGACACCTTAACTCACGCTATGAATAATAAAGCATACCGCCATACGTGCAGAACGTTGCCTAATGCTATAGAGTCAAACTCTATCCCGAAGTGATAAGGTACCCGTCACTACAATGTCTACTAATTTGTATCGCTGAACACGAAGTTATACTCTCGATACTCGGATTAGGGACTCGGAGGGTAAGGTCTTCGGAAAAACTATTTGCATTGTACAAATTGGTAACGTTCTAGAGGGGTTAGACTCTCTAGTTTAATATTAAAACCGTAAATTTGGATGTCCACCGCCTATAGTGTACACCGGATCGACTCCCGGAAATCCAGGATTGGCTATTTACTACGCCGTTCTATTGTCAAGAAGATTGAAGCGTTCTCGAACGGTTTTGACACTCAATATTGTACTTCGTACATGGAACTAATGTGCCAGGGCCAAACGTGTACACTAACTTGGTCCTCTGAGCACCATATCATACTCTCGATACTGAGCGTTAGGTTCTCGCTGGTAAGGTCATCAGTAAGACGTTGGACTTAATGCCCATTGAAACGCCGTCAAACGGTTTGACACTCTACTTTAGTATTCAAAGCTTCAACTAAGGTGTACATTGCGAAAACTGTTCAGCGGATTTACTCTCGGAATACCTGGTTTGACACTCGAAATCGAAGGATGAGTGAAGTTATTGACTTAGCCATTCGGCTCTCACAGAAGGTGGCAAAGTTCTGAAGCGGTTCGACTCTGGATCTCTCAGTTTATGCTTGAAAATTAATGTGTTCGTCACTAAAATGTGTACTAGTTCGTTCCTCTGAATATGATGTTATGCTCTCGATGAGCTCGTAAGATTTTCGGTTGGTAAGGCATTCTGAAAGGAGTTTAACTCTACTCGAATAGCTATGTACAACAACGGGTCGACGGCCTGCTTTCATATTCAAACAGTGAATTACGATGTCTATTGCAAAAACTGTTCAGCGCATTTAATACTGGTATAACGGGCTTTACTCTCGAATAACAGGACAGGTGAAGATATTGACTTAGCCGTTCGTGTCTCACAGAAGGAGGTAACGATCTCGATCGGTTTGACCCTCGTTCTTCTTATTCATACATGCAATTAAGGTGCCCGACACTAAACTGTATACTAATATGTTTCGCTGAGTACGTAGCTATACGCTCCATATAGCGGTTAGGCTTCCGGAGTGTGGAGCCTTTAGTGTAACGTTTGACTTTATACCAATTGCTAACGCGCTGATACAGCTTGCCGCTCTATGTTAATATTCAAGCCGCCAATTAAGGTGTCTATTGCCACTTTCTATTCAGCGGATTTTCTCCCGGAATACATGGATTATCTACCAAAATCACAGAAAAGGTGATGCTATCGTAACCAGACATGCGACTGTACAAAGATGTGGTAACGTTCTCGGACGATTTGACTCTCCATCTTCCTATTGATACTTGCAATTAATGTGCCCGCCTGCTAAAGTGTCTATTACTTTGTTTCCTTGAGCACTATGCAAGACACTTGCTGCAGCGGGATAGGTGCTAGGAGGGTAAGGAATCCGGTAAAGATTTGACCCAATACCAGTAGCTGACGTTCTACGATGGTTCGAATCTCATTACAGCTATTTATGCAGTAAATTAAGGTGTCTAATGCCAATACTGTTCAGTGATTTACTCACGGAATCCCAGGTATGACTTCCGGAATCACAGGATATGCGAAGCTATTGACTTAAGCCGTTCGACTCTCAAAGATGCTGATTACGTCCTCGAACAGCTTGACCTTCGATCTTCCAATTCATACATGAAGTTAATGTGTCCGTCACTGAAACGAATCGTAATTCTTTCTCGGAAATCGAAGTTATATTCCTGACGAAGGCGGGCGCGGTTGACGGACGGTAAGTAATCACGGTGAAAGATTTGACTTTATAGGAATTGGTTACGTTATCAAACGGTTTGAGGCTTCATATTTATATTCATACCGTGATCTATTGTATTCATTGCCAATACAGTTCAGCGGAATTACGCCCGGAATACCTGTTATACTCATACCATCACAGTTAGATGATGTTATTGACATAGCCGTTCATGTCTCACAGAAGGTGGTAACGATCTCGATCGGTTTGACCCTCGATTTTCCTATTCATACAAGAAACTAAGGTGCCGTAACAAAAATATATACTAATTTGTATCTCTGAACTCGTGGTTATGCTATCGATACAGCGGGTTAGGTTCTCGAGAAGTAAATGCCCTCGGTGTAAAGTTTCACTTTCTACGTATAGGTAAACTTCTACTACGGTTTGGACTATGTACATTGTCAATACTATTGCCAATACTGTTCAGCGTATTTACTCTCGGAATACCTGGTTTGACTCTCGAAATCACAGGCTGGGTGAAGCTATTGACTTTGACGTTTGAATCTCAAAGATGGTGATAGTGCCGCCGAACGGTATGACACTCGTGTTTCCTATTCATGCATGAAATTACGATGCTCGACACTAAATGTATACTATGTTAGTATCTCTGTGCACGGTGTAATACTCCCGACACAGCGAGTTCGTTTTTTCGGAGGGAAAAGCATTCTGGAAAAAGTTTGACCCTACACCTATGGGTAATGCTTTACAACGGCTTGACGGCCTGCTTTTATTATTCGAACGGTCAATTAAGCTGTCTATTTACCATACGATTCAGCGGATTTATTTCCGGAATAACTGGATTGCCTCCCCGAATCACAGGATAGGTGCAGCTATTGAATTTGCCGTTCGTCTCTGGAAGGAGGTGGTAACGTTCTCGAAAGCTTTGACGTTCGAACATCTAATGCACACATGTAGCGATGGTGCCCGTCACTGAAATGGGGACTAATTTCTTTATATGAACACGAACGTTAATATACAGTTGTGATATTTTCGATTTTCTTCAAAATTTCAAGTTTTTAGTTTCAGAAATTGTATCGTACGTGAAGAGTGCATTTGGAATTAGATGAGCATACGTTTGTGACAATATTCTGTGATATTCCTGTTATTTTATATAATTGTCTCCATATGTTCCTTCGCTGCGGCACGACACGACTGGAGTCGTCTTGTATTGCGTTCAGTAGACGGGAACGACACTACTTGATGGTCGTCGGAAATTACTATTGCCTTGATATAGTACCGTATGCGTTTTTTTCCCAGTTTTCCATTTATTTATACATACTGTAATTTAATATTATGATGTTTTCGATATATTACACAATTCTAAATTTTTTATTGTAACAAAATTGTATATCTTTGTAAAGGCTCCTTTAGAATTAGATGAGCTTACGTTTATTACAGTATTTTGTTCAGTCTGTTGTTATTTTATAATATTGTCAGTATACGTACCGAACCAGCTGGAGGACGACGACTGCCGAGGTCTTGTAATTGTACATTGCACCTGAAGCGCCATTACTGTATGGTTTCAATTGAATCCTTATCTTTGATTTTGTACCATATCCATTCTGTCCCAGTTTTCTATTTATTTATAGATACTGTAATTTACTGTTATTATATTTTCGTTGTTCTTCGAAATTTTCAAATTTTATGTACGAAAATTGTATTTCTTAGTAAGAGTGCCTTTGAAATTAGTTGAGTGTACGTTTATGACATTGATTATGATGATCTAATTCATATTTCATATGATTGTCTGAATGCGTACCTACTCTCCCGGAGCGACGCGGCTGGAGTAGTCTTGCACTTGCGAAGGCAGATCGGCGCGACATACTGGATGACCCTCGTTTATTTCTTTAAACTTGATTATGTACCGTTGTAGTTTTCCCCAGTTTTCCATTTTCTTATACATACTGTAATTCACAGTTATGATATTTCACGTTCTTTTCAAAACTTCAAACTTTTTGTTTTTATAATTGCATTTTAACACACAATTTCACCAATGACAATATTTTGGTAAATTGATTGTTATTTTATAGGATTGTCTCTATACGCACATACACTTCCTGCACGACACGACTGGAATTATATTGTAGTTGCGCTCACATGATGGGAGTGACGCTGCTATATGGTCTTTGTTAATTTCTTTAAACCCTATATTGTATCTTTTATGTTCTTTCGCATATTTAAATTTATTTCTGCATACTGCATCTTACTGTTTTGATATGCTGAATTTTTTTTCAAAATTTTCGATTTGTAGTTGAGAAAATTGTATTTCTCAGTAGAATATCTTTGAATTAGTTGAGTGTACTCTTTAGAGAATGTTTTGTTAAATTCATAGTTATATTATACGATTGTCTGTATACGTACCTACGGTTCCAAAGCGACACGTCTGTAGTAGTCTTGTAGTTGCATACGGTAGGCCGGTGCGTCACTACTCGATGGTCTTCGTTGGTTTCTCTATCCCTCATCTTGAACCATATGCATTTTCCCTGTATTCCAATTATTCATGCGTAATGTAGTTTACTTGTTTTGTATATATCGACTTTATTAAAAATTTCCAATTTTTGGTTAAAAAATTGTGTTGCTTAGTAATAGTGCCTTTGGAAATAGATGACTGTACGTTTATGAC
>NW_027471396.1:0-25902 GCF_051020765.1 Lasioglossum baleicum
TTTAAGTTTATACAAGTATTATATACAGAAATTTTTAGTTCATATGTTATACCAATAATTCGTGTTGAATTAAATTTAGTTTATAGGTATACAAAAAGATATTTTATGGTCATCATAATATATTGCATGTAGAAAGCAATATGTAATACATATAACTATTAGTCCTAAAGTATAGGATTAAATTAACAATATAAAATTTTTTTTATTTAAATTTAGACAATATAGTAAATTCTTACTTTAAACTGTTTTGAAGTAAAAAATATATCTAGTATTGTAAATCCAATAAATTTACTTATTGTATGATTTCAATTAAAAATAGCATGTATTTATTCTATACGTCGGTATAAAACACGTATAACTAATACTTTTATAAAAGTCATTTGATGCAGAAAATCTAAAAAGGTCATTTTCATATTTCAGAACGATTATTCAACACATATAAGAAATTATATTTTTTTTTGTGGTTTATAGAGTAATTGGGGACACCAGATTTAGAACTTATAGAAATACGATTTATTCTTACAATACGCATCTTAATTACAAATTTATTTTATTCTGAATTTATATTTCGTGGAAGTCATGTATTATTTTAATTAATCAAATGTATTCAATACTACGACGTATAATAACAAACAATTACAAAAATTATCATATATTAATACAGAGCCACAAGCTATGTAAAAATTTCGTATTTTTTGATTTATTAAATAAATCTTATGTTTTGCTCAATAAAACACATTTCTTTAAATATCTTATAGAATATTCTAATTTTCTCGTAAAATTTCCTACTAAGAATCTTATAGCTCGCAGCACTGTATACTGGCCAAAAAGCAATTAAAGAACTTTATAATGACCAAACTAATAAAGGCCAGCTTTTTATATATATCTTGTGAAAAGAAATTATAGATATTTAGTATCTCTAACATGAAAGTATATAAGAAATATACAAAATTTTACATTTATAAGCATACACTAATGAATGAAGAGAAAAAAATAAGTGTTTGTGTATATATTACTAAAAATGAGCGAATGTCTATTATTCAAATATTATTCAATATTAAACTCTATTTTCTCAAAATATTATATCATAATTGTTTAACAGCATGCACTTATAATATAAATGCTAAGAGTGAACCTATATTGCAAAGAAAATGATATTTTACAAATGACAAAAGAACGGATAATATAAATTTTGTAATTATAAATGATACAAATATTTCAAATGCAGTCAATATACTGCATATTAAAACAAGAAGGAATCAAATCGTTCTGAAGTTTGAAAACAGAATACTTGTGTAATTTCAACTGTTCAATTCTTTATAGGAGGAGTAGCCTGAAGCTTAAGACTGTGCCTGTTCGCTGGAAGGCTGCATCTCCTCCGTTAGCTCCATTTGCTCTGATTGCTCAGTCGCATTCTCATTTTTCTGAACACCCACGGATTCGATCGTATTCTTATCATCTGTTTTTTTGACCACCCTGTAATCAAAGCAATTTGTCAACTATGACAGGAAACTAGTGAAATTAAATGTAGTGCCAATTAAATATAGTGGTGCAAATAATTTTTATTTTGAATAGAAATAATATTATACTAACATCATTATCAAAATTAGTAGTCCATTATTAAACAAATATAGCTAAAAGATATATTTTATATTGGCTCTAAATATACTATTAACTTAAATATACATTTAAATAAATAATTAAATAAAATTCAACTAAATATAGCTATAAATTTATTGTTCAAACATTATAAAAAAATATTTATATATCATTTATATCAATGTATATTTTTTTTTAAATTTTGATGAATTTTATAATTTAAACGTTTTAGAATTATAAATTATAAACACAATTCTTTGTCTTATGTGAAAAACTTATAAACAATATATTAAATATATAAGTAAAAATCTTAAAAATTAATCAAATTTAGTATATTAATACTTTTAAATCTTAAAATATGTTTTGAAATACTTACTCCAAATTGCTAAAAGGAATGAAATGTAATTTTATTTTACCTACGATATAGGATACACCAAATACAGTCTTTAAATATTAATTACATTACACTTAAACTTATTTGTAATGTATTTTTACAGGGTGGTCTATCTATCTTTTGTTTTTTCATTGAAGAAAAATATATTTTAGATAAGTAACAGTAAACAACATTACTGTGAAAATCATTATGAAATATGTACTAAAAGTTACTGTATATTCATATTTTATAATAATTTTCAATTAATAATCCTAAAATTAGTATTTAATACAACATTCAGGCTGCATAGAAGTATTTAAACTTTCTATGTAGATATGAAACTGTAAATGGTGTTATATTTTTAATCGTAGTATTGATATGTACAAATATATGAATTTATGAAAGAATTGTACATAAAATCATAAATATAAATTTCTCTAATTAATTAAAATAACTTACAAATTTGTTACAAATAGAAAATAAAGTGATCAGAATTTTAAACTTGGTTAATATTGTAATTTTTCTTATAACATATATATAAAACAAAAAAGATACATAATTATTACTAATCACAAAAATATAGTTTAGTCAATAGATTGTTAGTTAAAAAAGAAATTATTTCATAATATATGTATAAAAATTAAATGAAAAGAATACCTGTTCAGGATGTTTTGCAAGATAATCGTTTTTAGCATCTCTAATCATCCTTGTTACTTTGTTCCTTAAATCCTTAAATTCTTCCCATTCTTTTGCATCTTTATTCTTTTTTGCTTTAGCATACAGCTTATTTTTCTTTTGTATTTCACTTCGAATTTCATCAGTCATCATGGCTTCTTTAGTTCTAATTCCTGAATAATTATAATACTTTTTCATCAAGATTTAAATAGTAACTTAAAAATTTTTATTTTTAACTTCTTTTAAATACCAAGATATGTATTTAAAGAAAAATAACTTATTTTTCATTGTTAACATTATGGCTTATTATGAGTCTGTTATTAAACAAAGAAGAATTCTTTTTATATATTTTGTATTACTTATTAAATACAATGTAGAAATTAAATTAATTCTATAAACTTATAAATCCAGTTTACTTAAAAACCATATTCTTAATACAAATGATTTCAAATACAAAAGAAAAATTGAAGCAGAGTAGCAAAGAAGCAGGTAAATGTCAAAAATAGTTTTTAATAATATTACTAAAATATAAATAAACTAAATTTGAACAAAGGAGATAATGATCAATCAATTAAATAAATTTATTAATAATCTTTTCATTCACATGCAATTATTACAATTATTTTAGTAAAATACTAGAACTATTATCCAATTTGTATTCTACAAATATTAAGTAAATTAAGAATTTCATACTTACTTCAAGTTTACTGACTTTTTTCACATTATTCGATGCTTTGCCTTTAACATTACCATTTCCTATAGAAAATCTTGGTCTCATATGAGATAAAATTTGAGGTGGTAATGCTCTTCTATGCCAAGGTCTCAGTAATGGTCCTCTAGGTCCTACACCTCTTAAACCCATGGTGGAACCATTGGAGCCATACCTCTAACTCTTGGACCAATAATTGGCATCGGTCCACTAGGTCGACTTACTCCACCAGGTCGCGGTGGCGGAGGCAATCTTTGTCGCATTGGTCCGAAAACTGGATTCATGGGAAGTGGGGGCATTCTGGAGGCAAACCAGGAGGTGGAAGTCTACCACCGAATCTCGGAGGTGGTGGAGGTCGTATACCAGCTGGTGGAACTCTTGGCCCTAGTAAGGGTCCTCGATTTAATGGGCTCATTATTATTCTCGATGTAGATCTTCTTAAATCACTTTTGTGACCTTAAATAGCAGATGATCAAATATGCCGACGAATGTGAATCTTATCTATGAGGTTAAAATTTTAACTTCACACACTGTTTATGCGCGAGAATACACGATTATATGCTAAAATGATACACTTTATAATTCTAGTCGCATTGAACTTTTACTATAAAACCAATTACGGTATTAGATGTTGCCACGAATATCGTAAAAACATTACGAACTTATAAGCAAATAAACTTTTTACACAGCAAATAGCAATCCGCACCGACGAGTTTGATGCTAGTAGTCATGAATAACAAACTTTAAGTAGTACAAATCGGTTTAAAATTTAGTCTCCTGCAAAAATAAAGTATCCTAAAGTATAATGAAAAAAATTAGAATATTAATTTATAGATGCTTCGTATAAAATTATATTTTCCATTAAAATATAATTTTTTGAATTTAAGAAAGATTAAAATATTATATAATACTTTTTAACTTGAAATCTTGATATTAATTTTTAAATCAATATAATTTTATGATTAATTTATAGTGAAAAATTAAATATTTTTATAAAAAATTAAAAAATATATATAAAATATAATTTAATTTATTTTTGCGCACCAATAATTTTATTGTCTTTCATTATCTGTTCAAATGAATTTTTTAAATGCATATTTCTTCTTAATAATATGAAGTTTTTATCAATTATAATATATTACAAAAAAAGTATATAAAAATATATATTATTTTTTTAATCTAATGAAATAAATATTAATTCATTAAAGTCAGTACATTTAAATTTTGTTAACTATATCCATTTAGAATAGCTATATCATACAATGAAAATAAACCTTAAAGAGCTTAAAAATAATTTATATGTTCATCATAAAAATATATGTAACAAAATTCTATGCTGATAAATTGTATTATTTTTTCATTAAATAATATTTTTGATTGTATATCCGCCTATATTAAAGGATAATTTTAAAAGTACATGTTAACACATCACTTATTTGATTGGTGTACTTCCAATTTATAAGAGACATGCTTTTCCTCATTGGTCTATTTGAGCAACGCTTTTAACGTATCGCCAGCTGTTGAAGTTACGTTTGTTTGAATCAAAACGGCAACTGAAGTTTGTTGGGTTGCTTGCTTAGAGCTTCGAAATTTGACTGCCATGTATGGACGGTAAATACACTTCATTGGAACAAGAACAGGGCATGCATAGTGTTTAAGAGAAATAATAATTTAGAAAAAAAGAAGAATTGATATATATATATAGGACACTGACTGAAAATTTGAAACTAAATAATGGCCACGATTCGTGTACACGAGGATCAAGAAAATCGTATGAACGATGTTCGTCGCGGCAAAGAAAGTATTACCGTGCCCATTCAAAGTCAAACATTGCAACTAACAAAACGTGCTGTTTTAGGCGTTCTTCACAATAATTGTAATCGCACTACGAAATCAGTATGTATATATTTTGTATCTTCCCTCCCGCGTTTTTTTAGATCGAAGAATTCGACGACTTCTTACCTTTATTATATACAGTGAATGATTGCTGAAAATAGTTCTTAAAATTGTACAACCTTTTTTTCTGATCGTACGTAATCTAAAGTATTCATTACTAATGTTAATGTGGTAAATGTCTGTTTTACTTTTTATAGGAAATTTACAAAGATGAAAAGTATCCAAAAACAAAAACAGTTATACCTACACAGTTTGAACCTTTCAAAATTTATGAAGGAAAAAAGGAAGAAGTTATATTTAAAATCTATGAAGATAAGTTAGAAGAGGAAACTTCTGTTGCACTTAGAGATACAAAAGATAAAAAGAAATTAAAGAAAAGGAAGATATTAAGTCAGAAAGAGAGAAACCAAGGTTACAAGTGAATCCTATAAATGTCTCAAATTTACCAACATTTTGCAATACTATGCAAGATATAAATCAAAAGAAAGAAATTGAAATAATTTTTTCACAAGGCAGTCCAATGTCTTTAGAAAAACCAATATTTCATTCATCTTCATCAAAGAAAAATCTTCAGAAGCGAAGAGAATCTATAAAGAAATGAGAATGAAACTTTTTTGATGTAGATGAATATCGAGCTGATGTATATAATTATCTACGAGCTGCAGAGGTATGTAGTATTTTTCTATATTTCCATTTGTGTTTCAAATTTAAAATAATTAAATTAATCCACGCATTAATTAATAAAATGTTTTATTTTAGAAACACCATAGACCAAAACCAGGTATATGAAGAAACAACCTGATATAACATATTCAATGAGATCAATATTAGTGGACTGGCTTGTGGAAGTTGCTGAAGAATATCGGTTACAAACTGAGACTCTCTATTTAGCTGTTTTCATATATAGACCGCTTTTTATCATATATGAGTGTTGTAAGAGAAAAACTACAACTTGTAGGAACAGCAGCTATGTTTATTGCTGCGTAAGTTTTTTTGTATATGTCTTACATTTATTTATTTAATTTTTAATTTATATATTTAATTAGTTAATTAGTAATATTAATAAGTGATTTAGCTCATAAGTAATAAAATTAAAATCTTTAATTCTTAATAATTAATATTTTAGGAAATATGAAGAGATCTATCCACCTGATGTAGGCGAATTTGTATACATCACAGATGATACATATACAAAAAAGCAGGTACTACGTATGGAGCATTTAATATTAAGGGTTTTGTCTTTTGATCTAACTGTACCGACACCGCTTACTTTCCTTATGGAATATTGTATTAGTAATAATCTTTCTGAAAAAATAAAATTTCTAGCAATGGTAAGTGTATAATATTTCTTTAGTATGTTATTAATATAATATATTAATTTTCATACAAAATTTTACAGTATCTCTGTGAATTATCAATGCTTGAAGGGGATCCATATTTACAGTTTTTACCTAGTCATTTAGCTGCATCTGCAATAGCACTTGCACGACATACATTATTAGAAGAGATGTGGCCACATGAATTAGAATTATCAACTGGATATAGCTTAAAAGATCTTAAAGAATGCATAATGTGTTTAAATAAGACCTTCTGTAATGCATTAAATATTCAACAACAAGCCATACAAGAAAGATACAAAAGCAGCAAGTAAGTTTAGATATTTAATGCTCAAACTAATTCACTTTGTTTCCTTATTTGAATTGAGCATCAAATATATTCTTATTTAGATATGGACATGTAGCATTATTATTACCACGACGTATTGATTATGTAACACTGACCTCTGAAGATGAAGAAGAAAATGCTTAGTATTTAACAAGCATTGGGCAGAAATAGAAGAATCTAAAAATTTATACATATTTGGAGATAACGAACCTCCCATTATAAATCCCATGTTTTGAAAGATAAGGAGGGGATTAGGGCAAGACTGAGCTATTGTTTCACAAATGAAATGTACGAGTTACTTCTATTAGCATGTTTGATCACTATGTTTAGCCTAGGCAAACATATTGACTTTATCTTTCATATTTCGCCACTACCTATACTTATTATAGGTTGTAGGTAAATTTTAATAACTGTTTTTAGAGCTCCGTCATTATATTAACGAATGAAGCTCTAAATTATGTTATTTAGGAATTGTATTTTTATATGCATTTTTTAGACGATTGTTAACAGAACACTTGCTCTACATACATGATGCCTAAATTTTGTTGCCAGTGATCTGTCACAAAATAATAGGAAGTGTAAGAATAATAACTGTATTTATTATTGACATTGTACTAAAAATATACATCATTGTGATGGAAACACTTCAATGTGTAAAAATGATTACAACATTCGTCTATTTTTATGACACTTGCATAGTTATTTATTTACGATCTTTTGCACATATAAAATTGCTAACTTTTATAAATTATGGTTTAACCAAAAGTGATTTTTTAATCATTACATCTATTTGTGAGAAATATATTGTACATACATTTCATAGATCATGCTATTTAAAAAACATTTCTATTTATAAATATCTAAATAAATTTTTGGTTTAAAGCTTATATATCATGCTCAATATACAAATATCTCTGTGCAGCTTTCCATACATTGTCCAATACAACTTTTTTATAAATTGTTTAAATATTTTAGAAAGAAGTACATAGTATTTTATGCATGATCTCTGAGCAAGACATATTACAATAAAAATACTCAAGTGTTTGATACACAATTCATGTCTATAATGTTCATATTAAAAAATATATATACATATAATTTTGTTTTTAATGTTATCTTATTATAATTGTAATTTTGAATTTCAATTACTACAAATTAATGAAATAAGTGTCTTTATATATTTTGGAAGGAAATTAAATAATAGACGAAATAGCAAAATAGTAATATATGATTTTGAAATGCTTTTAAAAGTAGATGAAAATAATTTTAAAAGACAAACATTGAAATATAAGTTTCAATAAAATATCGTTACTCTCATATGTTATAAAAAGAATTATTAATGAAGATATTATTAATGAAACAATAAATCATGTTATTCGTTTAAATATTATAATATGCATTTTTGTCATAAAAAAATATACTCAAATATTCTTAAATGTATCTTCTTTACGATGTTCATGAAATGTTGGTAATACTGATTTCTCTTGCTTAACCATTACGTTTAATTGTGCGCATGTGTGCGTTGTGCTCTAAACTAGTATTGACGTGACAATTTGTAGTTGATATTTAATAGAAATCTAACGAAACGACAGTTGTGGGTGTTTCCAAGATAAAAGTTCATATTCCATAACATATTGAGGTACAATATTTGATTCAACATTTTTTATATTTATTACTATTAAATAAACGTTCTTATTTTATTTCGAACCATTACACCTTTCGATATTTTTGATATCTTATACAATTTAATAATATCTTAAATAAATAAATACTTGGTTTTAGATTGTTTTCATTTACATTGCTTAAATGACAAACAAGTACATAGCATTTTAATTTAAACCTATAAAATGCACAATGAAATATATCGGGATAAAGTATAAATAAATTGTTTGTACAATACTGATATGATAGTTTAAACTTAAAGAAAATTATATTATTGTATTATATTTATCTCTTTAAAAAGTAATTTATCAAAAGTTATAAAATGAAAGTATAAATTATAATTTTCTTTAGAATCTGAGAAACTATATAATTTGTTTTTGTTTATTATATATTTTACACTATATATATACAATTTTTTACATTTAGAAGTACTAATTTATTTTAAAGTTTGTCAATATATGATATACTTATTAGACAATATGGATGCATTTGGTGACAACTTTGTCAATGATCAAGAAGTAGATCCAGTAGCAGAATTTGTAGCAAGAGAACAAGACCAATTAGCAGGGCTTGAGAATGAAATTCACCAGTTTCTATATCTACTCCTGCAACAGCACCTAATACAGATGTAATTAATGATTATGTAAAAGTTAAAACAATTATATTATTTAACATTTATATAAATTTATCTAAAAATTTTGAAAATTTAAGTTGGCCCAGGTGGTGATGCAGAAGGTAGTTTTGAAATAATAGATGCTATTGGACAAGCTCCTGAAATACAAGTACCTCCGGTAATAGGGTAAACTTTATTGTAATACTCTTTTGTTAATATTTCATTATGAAATATTGAATATATATTTGAAACAAAAAATTATTTCTAGAAGCTGCATCTAAGCCTGCACCTGTGAAAGAAGAACCTGAGAAAATACGAAAATGGAGAGAAGAACAAAAAGCTAGACTAGAGGAAAAAGGTATTTCATAACATTTTAATTTGTATAAAACTTAATGCAATAGTAAATTTACTTTACAATCTTAAATTACTAGTATTACATTATTATTATATGTAATTTATTTAGATGCAGAAGAAGAAAAGAAAAAAGAAGAATGGAGGGAAGCTGCAAGGAAAGAATTAGAAGAATGGTATAAACATCATGCAGAAGCAATTAGTAAAACAAAACTTACAAACAGGTAATATTTAAAATTGTCATTCTAATCAGTTTTAATTTACATGATATTTTCGATATATTTTCTATAAATGTAACTTTTAATTGCATACTTGTAGTTGCAATTAAAAGTTTTATTCTATATAATATTATAAATACTTTATTTCAAATATATACTACATACAATTATATTATTTCATTTTGCTTCTTAGGGAATCAGCCAAGTAAGTTACACTATATATTTTTGCATGTATAATTGCATTGCATTGCTGTATAATATAGCTTGCTTGTTCAATTTATGAGGCAACTTGTAGAATGGTATCAGAAATATCATATATTTTCGTATATGTTAGCCGCTTTTTTGTAACATTTCGTATAATCTTGTGCTTGATGCAATTATACTTGAGACTCCAGTGTTTCTAATTGTATTGTATACAAGCCACGCCATTTATTGACTTTAATCATATTAAAAAACAGTTATAAGAGTACACATAAGAATATTATATTTTCTATACCATTATATTTTTTATTTAAATGTTGAAAACAATTAAGTTTTATTAGTTTCATTATCAATTACATGTTCATTATCAATTAAGTGTTTTTAAGTGTTTTAAATTTATTATAAATATAGTATAAGTTATTGCAAGAATTATTAATTTTTATATTATATGATTATATGATGACATTTGATGTAATATAGTTACATTTTGGTATTATAACTATCACTTATTTTTTAACTTATTTATGTACAAACACGTACAAAAATATGAATGTTTTTTTCTTTATTTATGTATTATGTATGTTTAAAAATTTCTGAATGTTGCGTCGCTGCATATGTTATATGTAAAAGATGGAAACAAAATTATTCAATATGTACACTGCAATGTCATTGGTGCATTTAATTTAAGAGTAATGTTGCATTTAAGATTTTTATATGTTGCAGCTTATGTAACATAATATATTTGTCTTTAGGAACGCAGAAAAACAATTTGTAGCAGAAGCTGATGAAGTGGAGCCAGGTACCGAATGGGAGCGAATTGCAAAACTTTGCGACTTTAATCCAAATCTTCCCGAACTTCAAAAGATGTTTCCCGAATGCGTTTCAATTATTTTGCAATTGAAACAAACTCCACCAGCTCCAGTCAGTCTTTGATTAAATTAATAACTTGTATGGAGTATAGATATATATATATCTATATATATATAAATATACTATCAAATGAAAGAAAAGTGTATGCAAGTTACAATAATATTTAAAAAAATAGATCATACTTGATCTATTAAGTGAAAATGTAATGTTATTGTGAATAAAGATTATTGATAGCAAATGTACGCATAAATATTAAATTCAAAAAATAAAATATGTAATATAATTACTAATATCATTAAATATAAAAATAAACGTAATAACTTAACCCTTACATATATGAATTTAAATATAAGCGATAATTTATAGAACAATATACAAAATTTTCATAAATGATTTTAATTATATATAAAATTTTATGAAATATACTGTTTTTAGTACACTTAAGTTTTAAAGTATATTAATGTTACTTAACAAATTATTCCTATTGTGCGTAAGATAAAAAAATTTTATAGTTTACAAATTCTCTACAAATTCATAATCAATTTTCTTCTAATTGGTCTTGTATTATTTGTTCTGAAAATAACAGATTAAATTGTATTAATAATTAACCAATATATAATCAGAATAGTAAAAATAATTTGTATATTATTATAGAAAGAAGATAATAATAATCATCATTTGTTATAATTATTGAATATATAAAAATCAATACCTATGTAAATCACGTTTCATAGCAAGTTGCATGTCATGTTTCCAGGCGATAAATGTTTGGATATGTAATGGCATTAAGTGATGTTGATACTGCATTATAAACAGCATAATCTAATTGTGTTGGTACAAACCTATAAAATATAAAATAATCAATAAAGAATTGTGTATGTAAAACAATTGTACTATATTTACATAAAAATAATTATTTTACTAAAACAAAATTTATTTTTATGTAATATCTTACCCTTCAAGAAATATTCCAAGACCTTCTTCTGCATTTTGCATTTCATCATCAGAACTATCTACTGTTAATTTTGGTGATGATGGTGGTGTAAAAAATTCTAGTTCATCTAACAAAGAAGGAAATATATTTTACAATACTTCTTACTACAAATTATATATATATATATATATACATATATATACACACACGAGTATGCGCCTGCGTGCGTGTATGTATCTATATAAATTTACATTATAAAATATTCAACACTTACCTACATTATTTTCATCTTGACTATTTGATGTAAGCAATGACCATGATTGTAATTTAGAACATAAATAATCTATTGAATCGACGAACAATTTGGTTTTTGAATGTTCATTTAAATTAATCATGTTATCATTTGATGTCTGTGAAAAAATTATCTAATAGTTATTAAATGAATGTTAAAAATTAGAAATAATATTTATACCTGATTATAATCAACAAATTGTTCCTGAAATTTAGATTCTAAATACTTTCAAGTTTTGTTAAACCTTCTGTAGTATGAAAATCTGCAAAGTCGTTTAAAAATGGCCAATATTCTTTCCATGATACCTGCCATTCTTCTGCCAAATTTCTAAAAATTAAACACAGTTTTAATTTTCTTTTTCTAAATAATTACAATACGTTTATGTTGAAATTTATAGTATAATATACCTTCCAATTCGTTCGAGTCCTTTTTCTACATCTTGTAATCTTAAAGCTAAATTATTACTAGGACTATCTGTAAAATCATCTTCTGTTTTTTTAATTGGTGTCATACGTAGACGTGGAGGCGTTTTCCACTTTTTCTAAATTCCTAATGCACGAGATTTCGTCATTGGACCAGCAAATGCACGTACTTCTAAACGTGGACTTATTGATCTGTATTTAAACTCTACAAAAATATTAGTTATAAAACACATGCAATGTAAACTGAAATACTCTACCTACCAAGGGACTAGTAGGAGAAAAGGGTTCTCCAATCACAGGTTGTAATGACTTATCATCTGATCTTAACACAGGGTACATAATACTGATCTTCTAATAGTAAATGTATCTCTTTTTTAATTCTTCATCCTTCTGACTTATTCTACTACAAATTATCTGTAAGATCATGAACGCATTATTAAAATAATGTTCTCCACAAAATAATAAGATATTATTTACAGTTATAAAAAAATGATTAAAAAATTACGAATTAATTTACATTTATTTGTAAGTATATAAGAAAGTATATACTAGCATTTTTCATAAAAAATTTTGAATACTTTATTACGTACATCTATTGGTAGTTGTTTATACTTATTTGGTAATGTTTTTATACAACATGGATATGAAACAAGAACTCGAACTACATCTTTAAACCAAATTTAACTGCAAAGTGTAATGGAGTCTCATTCAATCCTTTGTCAGGTGTATTTAAATATAAATCTAACATGATCTGTGCACGATCCACGTAACTTTTACATTCGTCACCATAAAGCAGTTTTATGAAGTCTGTATTTCCAACAGTGTTTAATATCAACTCACACATATCTGGTCTGTCTGCTCTACTGCAATATGTAATGCATTATAACGGCATCCTTCCTGTAATAAGTCAATGAAAAAATTTTTTTATATAATGCATATATTGAAACAATTTAAATATTTAAACATATTTATAAATTATAGCTAACTTGCAAAATTGCAGGTGTATCTCCACTACCAATTAAATATCGTGGATTTCCCCATACTGTAGTTTTTACTGCATATAAATCTCCATCTTTAATTAATTTTCTAAAACATACAAGATCTTGACATCGTAAAGCTTTAAAATTATTTGATTTTTCTTCTACTACAGGTACTATTGAGGTACTATTTGTAAAATTAGCTTTTTCAAAACCAGTCTTAGCATATTCTTCAGCTTCTGATCGTTTTTTAAATGATTTTAGACGACCAGTTCTAAATTCTTTAATTACTTTAAAGCTTCTGTTTTGTCTTGATAAACTCGAATATGTTCTGTAATATATAAATACAAATTAATTATTTTATGAAATAATGATTTAAAAATTAAAAACGATAAAAGAATAATATTTAATATTTACCTGTATTATTACTTTGTATTGAAGAATCAATGGTTTTCTTCAGGTATGTATACAGCATGAAAAATAGTTTCATTTAATATATTAGAATTTTCTTGAGCCACATGTAATGTTTGTGATGTTTGTTCGTTTTCATCCATTGTATTTAATTCGTTTTTCTCTTTTTTAGATTGTTTTAAGTCATACAGTCACTTATTGGTTATATGTCACATTCAATAGTGTCAAGATATACGCAAAAATTGCGTGTCTTTATGTGATTTTTGTAGTTTCGTATACAAAATCTTTCGTTTCTTTTATACGGGAAAATATTTTCCCTGAATCTTTTTTGGAATGCGTATTTTGTTCAAATATCTGTATTGTAATTTTTAGTAAAAATAATGAAAATTTTCTACTTTTTGAGAATAAACTTTCTAAGTACTAAGAACAATTATTTTAAAACTTTTTAACAATTATTCTGTTACACAGAAAGCTAGAGTAAAATACTACAAATATTTTACGAAATATAAATTACCAAGAAAATAAGGAACATATATAGCATAGTCCGTAAATTTGATCAAGATTAAACTTATTTTCAAGGGAGTAAACAATTGAACTGTAATTAAGAAGCGTTTACATTACAAATATTATATTTATAAAATCAATAATTTATAGTAGAAAGTATAAATTTTTTACGAATAATACAAAATACAGAAAAAAACTCATAATTAACTGTCATTTATAAAAACTAACCAATCCTAAATAGATTCTAGGTTATCGACCAATCATTTTAAATGAAAATATAAAACGAGATTTTACTTCTAATACTTTAATTTTTACTTTCAATACAGAATTTAATACAAAATAAGATATCTGTCTTTAATAGATATTAATAGGTTTATATTAAAAAATATTACATGATCAAATATTTATTTATACGATAAAATGAAATTTTTAAATAGTATTAAAATTAATTGAAATATAAATCTACGAATACTGAGATGCATTAATCAATTAATAATATTTATTATAAATATAATGATTACTTGGTTAAAATCTTTATTCTTATTGGTTATTAGACAGATCGGCAATTATTTGATTATAATTTTACAATTTCTAATATAAAATTCTATCAATTGTTTAAATATAAATAGCGAATACTTTTCTAATAACATAAATTTTGCTTAAAATTACTGTAAATATAGATTATTTAAAATACATAAATATGATATTTATTTCTATACGTAACAGGAAAAAAATTGTTAATATTTGCTCATGTGACTTTTATTTAAATTGTACAACGTAAAAATTGTGTGATTTAAAAAATATTAGTTATTATCAAAAATATAATTTGTTTTACTTACTAAATTACCATAGTAGCAATTTGTCAAACATCAATTATTAAGAAAACGCGAATGCATTTGAAGATAGTCATTTTGACAAAGAACACGTGTACCTGTAGAACTATTGCACATTGAATGAGTTAAGAACACTGAGTGGGCGGAGCAATCCACCACACCATCGAAATCAACCAATGAGAGATTTAATGAGTATTTACAAACCGCACGTCATCAAATGTGTATTATCTCTTTAGCTGTTTGTAACATGTATTTTTTTCAATCATATTCAAGATTAGGCTTGAGAGTTTCGGGAGACTGTTGTTGCTGCAAAGGACTACTGATAGTTCGAACGTGGACGTCGTGCGAAGTACGTCGTTCAAAGCACATTTTTTATAAGTGATGTTCATAGTGCCGAAGAAAAGAAATCAGTATTTTTTTTATCCGTTGTACAATTATTCTCGAATATCGATTTAAATAAAAGTAACAATAAATAATATATTGTATAAGAGAATTCCGAAATGAATTTATCGTTTGCTGGTTGTGGCTTCCTTGGTATTTACTATGTTGGTGTGGCAGTGTGTTTTCAAGAAATATGCTCCACACTTGCTTTGGATAAGATTAGTGGTGCATCGGCTGGTGCTATCGCCGCTTGTTGTCTCCTTTGTGACTTACCCCTCGGTGAGTGAACTCCTTTGTTTATATATCTACAAGATATATAATATCTGAAATAATTAGTTTTTTCAGTGTTATGGTTCGATTTATGACTTTTGATATTAAACACATCTTACATTCTCTATCCATTGTATGCATGTTAAACAAATTATTTCACTGTTCCAGTGATTTCACACTGTAATTACACTGCAAATATCTTTATGTTTTTTTAGTATCAATTATTACTGATGTTAAAGTATGTTTATATGCTGTCAAATTATGAAAATCTACCTGTCAATCAATCTTTACTTTTCCTAGACAGATTTTAAATAATCACAACTATCTTTATAAGTAACATAACATACACAAGATGTAATAGCATTAATTCTTTTAGATGTTATTAATAAAGCAATATGAAAGATACAAAGAAATACAAATATATAAAACATGAGTATAACTGTATTGATAAAAAAATATTTATAAACAAAGTGTAAAATGCTATATATCAACTAACATAGTTTATCTTATTTCAGTTTGTTGTTTTATTTCAATTATTACTCTTTGTATGATTTTTAAGTTATTCATAGAAAATGCATAAAGTTAGTCATCCCACAAATAAATCTCATAACTAGGTCAAGCTTAGAATGAGCAAATTGGAAGTAGTAGCAAGAACACTTATCAAATGTTTTTCTTTATGAGTAAGACTGACAATAAATATATAACATAATGCAAGCAATTATAGCAGACATATTAGTATGAGTTAATACGCACTACTAAAAATTTTTTATTGTGATAAAAGCTTATCACCTTGAGTGAAATATCCTTCATTTTAGTAATAATTTATCTGAACACTTGTTAACTGTTTGTTACTTATATTATTAAAATCAAATAGTCCGAGGAACAATTATACAATAAACTTTGGATAAAAAATATTTCGCAACGATTAAAAGTTATGTATAAAAATAATTTAATTACAATTTATAATAACATCATCATAAACTTATATATACTTTAAAAGATATTGACAATAAGGATTTATAGTCACTTAAAAATAATTATATAATCTCGTATTAAAAAAATTATATAAATTTTATTACAACGTATTTTATAATAATTTTTAATGTAATTATATAAATGATTTAATATGTAATTTCTAAATAAAATTATAAAGAAATATCTATATATATATATATATATGCATACAATATGTAAAATGTAAAAATTTCTAATAATTTCTTACATATCCGTCTATAATCCACTGTTGTGTTTATATTCTACCATGTAGTACAGTACCATGGCCAACCAGATATCTGATGCTTTCGTAATACAAAACTTGTAACTAACTTACAATCAAAGGTTTAAAATTAATACGGCATAGTTATTAAAATCCTTTAAATACTAAGATTAAAAAGATCGTAAGAATAAATTTTTTCCGAATTTTAATAATCTTTTACATATGTCTTAAAAGTAATATATGTAAGCGAAAAGCGCGTAAACATATTTTGTATCGATTAATATATGTACGTAAACATATTTGACTTTAAAACGTACATAAATAAAGTAGAAAGATTCAAATGTAAGAATTCGTTGTTACGTTTAGAAAATTAATTGGATTTATATATATTACATATAATATGCTATATATTATATATCTGTTGCATTAGATATATTTTATACTTGATAAATTTAGTCTCTTTTAATTTCTATTTCTAATATATATTATATATATGTTTATCAAAATGAAAATATCATTCAGCATTTCTCCTCACGTCTTTACTTCCGTACTGTTACGTACCGAATAACGTCATTAACATATATTATGATAATTGATTAAAAACACATATTCATATATGTAATTAATTTTAATACCAATAAATTAGTACCGGATTGTGAAAAAAGCTGATTAAGAACGAACAATGACGAATGCTGTTCTTCTATTGTTTCGAAACGATGATTCAAATACATTATATGAGGTAATCACTTTATACTTATCAAATTCTTTGTTATAGGTTTCATAATTTAAGAATATCTTTAATAACAAATAGTTATTTGCGCTTTAAACTTTTCCAATCTGAATAAGCTTTTTCTATATTGTATGTAATTTGTGTATGTGATTAAAATTAAATATCGTTTTAATAAAAACGGAAATTTTGCAACTAACATAATTACGTATATTTAAAAAAATATAATCCTCTTCGGAATATGAATTATAATTACATGTATATACGTAGTTTGACTAACGGTGGAATGGTATAATAATAAATTGTTGATATTTATGTCGTTTCATACGCGACAACATCTTGTAATCATTTACATAATCTATAACGTTCAAGTTATTACAGTAGTGAAAAACACATTTAAGGTCGTATCCAAATTAATGCAATAATTACGTAGCATGCATTCTGAGTGTACATTAGTTTGTTTATACTAGGCGATAACTGCAAAACATATTTTTGAAACGAAATATGTTTAGTAATGCATATATAACACATATATAAATGGGTATATAAGAAAGAATTGGGCATTCATTTGTAAATATATAAGAATAAATTAAGAAATCATTGTTAATTATCATATAAATCGACCATTTGTACTGATTGTATTGATACTTATAGATTTTTACATATATTCCATGTACATTCACTTCTGCATTACATTTTCGATGTTTATATGTATAATAAATAATATATAATTGAACGCACGTGTCACAGTTATATGACTGATGTTACGTTGACATCAACATCCGAGGTTTGTATATTTATCCCAATTATATAATTATCGTAAAGCAAAAATTGCAATTCCATTGACGCACAAATTTTTATTTCTAGAACTTAACTTCTGATAAATAAAATTATCATTAATAGTCGAAAATAGCAAAAGAAAATCTCATTTTATATACATATATATATACACATACACATACGATTATATTACATTAATAATATTAAGATAATCATATAAAAATGATTAATATTAAATATATCAACAATTTGATAGTATTCAAATAATCATGAATTTATCTTTTTTAATCGGTATTTTTATTGTCTGAAATTATGGAAGAAATGGTTAAAGTCTAAATAATATCGACAAATGCAGATAATTTGATATAAGGATTAAATGCAGTTGATAATCTTTCTATTGTGATAAAATTTAAATCCCTTTATTATTTTTATTCTTTTCATATACTGGAATAATTTAATTGACAAATTTTGATAAAAAGTAAATGTCAGATAGGTATGTGTTTCAAATAAAATTTATTTTTTTTCGATTACATTTTATGTACAAATTTTTCAATTTTTTTTTCTTTTTTTATATTGAAATGTAATATTGTAATTTTTATTTAAAAAGTAATTTGAAAACGATGTTTACCGTTGAAGTAGCAGGATTTAAGTATTTTAATCAGAAAATAAACTATTCCCTTCTGGTGTGGTAACATCAATAGAGGATGTAGCATGTTAAGCAAACAAAGGAAGATTTGTTTTTGTAGAAAGACTCGTGCGATAAGTGATAAGACTACATGTATACACACATGAAAGTTGACCAGATTTTTTCTTTTTACAAAGTATCATAAAATCTATTAAATCGAAACTGACAGCATCTATTTTCGTTCACTATATATAAAATTCTATTTATATTGTAAATCAGTGATGTAAAAAATTTTTTTTCTCAGGTAATTCTATTTGTAGTCAGGTAGTTTGTAGTAAACACGTTCGAAACTTTATATCGCGGCTTAAAAAATTTGTTTTTCTTCGTATAGGGTTATTAAGGGTCCTATCCAGCATTCCAATTTACAGTGTTTCAAGAAGGTAGGTTTTTTCAATTGTGTAATAAATCTTAGATTTCAAGTTGTACATTTTTATGGATTGCATAGGTTTAAGGTCTTTAGTTTGTAAGATATTTTATCGTGCTTCTTTGATCAGTTTAAATATTTTTGATAATGTATCTGTGTAGCATTTGTAGAGCAAATATCAAAAACATTGTACCGATTGAACTGAATATAATTAAACGTCTTCAGTTAATTGTTTCCTGTTTTTCTTTTGAAATAGGCCAACGTAGAAAATTGTCATTATCATTTCAATTCAATTCTGAGTTGGCAATATAGTATTTTCTGTTTGCTTATAGTACACATTTTCACTTTTAATTTCATCATAATTGCATGTTTCGTGTGGAAATAAAACTTAGTTTTTCTTTGTTTACACAGACGTTAAATGAAATATTTTTTGTGAGCAGTAAATCACTCATTGATACTTTAAACATATACGAGGTGAGGTACTTGAAATTATAGCACCATTTCAACATAGGATATGCTACGTATATAATATATATATATTATATTATTATTTATATTATTTTTCATATTTGTTTTATTAAAGTACATCTTGTATTAGTCTTTAGGGTATTGTATTAATGATTGCAATGAAATATTTTTATTGCAGTTATTTCGATAGTTATCGACTTTATATTTAATATCCACATTTATGTAGAAGAGATTATACTTATCATAACAAATTAATAAAATAGAGCAGAAATTATGAAATATTTGATTTCACTGGATAAGAATTTATAAGGGACGTTTTTCATACATTTTCTTACTGGCATTAACTCTTTCGTCAGAAAGAGGAATTGGGGCCTTGTAATAGATATAGGTATGCCTAATGAAAGAAACATAGCAAGGTAATTGAGGTAGACTCAATATTGAGTAATGATAGTGTCATGTAAAGCGATACTCTTAATAATGTCAATCATGAACTGTCAAATGTGTTTAACATTCATCATAAAATTTCCATAAATTAAATCATATAATTTGAATAACGCTTTCATGTATAAAAAGTCTAGATTCTTGTAGTATTAGTAAATTATTTCATAATGGTAATTAATTAATAAATATAAAATAATATTTTTGTATTTCTTTCATAAAATCTATGTATGGATATTCGTAGATACGTGTCATAATCAATTAATTTGATACAATGAAAGTATAGTATTCGTGATAAGATAAATGTATGAACGGTTATTTTCCTTTTTCTTTACGTGATACTTAAAAATACGGTGAATTTTATTTCGAAAAATATCTTGTAATAAAAATATTGAAGATTTCTAATGATCTTTAGTAAAAATTACCCAAATAGAATTTGGAAGATAAAAATGCTAAAAGCTTGCCAATGATATTAATTTTATGAATATCAAGAATTTTTAAATATCGAATTTAATTTATATACTTCAATAAATCAATTTCGTTTATTAGATACTAAGGTTTAGTATTAACCTTAATAGACATTATTGGTTGCCAAACTATTCCTTTATTGAGAATTAAAGTTAATGCAATTCCAGGTTGAATTGATTAGTTTAATTTATTTTGTTATAATCGGAAATTTGTAGTATAAATCATATATTTATATCTATTCTAATAGAAAGAACTTTTTTTAGAACCTTTCAACTTGGAATATCAAGTACCTCAAAATTTATTTTTCTCGTTTTATAATGAGAAAAAATCATCCATAACTATTGCTTGCTATCTATGATGAATAATTTGATTAGAATATTTGTTGAAATGATATATGTTTAAAGTTAACTAATTTATACCAATTTTATTTATTTCTAAATAAGATTTTCAATAAATCGTATATGATTAGTAGTTTTCAAGTAATGTAATTTGTATAATTAAAACGAATTGTTATATACTATATAATCACTATGTGATTCGAGCAAGCAATTTGAAAATATCTTAATTTCGATGAGATTGATTTTCAAAATACTTTATTTTTAATTAATGAAATTAATTTGATAATCACTTTAGTACATCGTTATTAGACTTTCTTTGATATAATTATTATAAAAACACATGTTTTTATAGGTGAGATAACAAGTAATGTATTACGTGTTGCCCGTGAAGCACGACAACGCACACTCGGTCCATTTAGTCCATCGTTTAATGTACAAGAAATACTACTAGAAAGTTTGCAGAAGGTATATACCATTAAAAATAAATAAAATTAATATACATGTTAAAATTTATAAGATACTAAAAAATAACACTCGTCAAATGTACACATGTGTTAGTCACACTTATTGAACTTGTTACTGTAGAATAGTAGATAATTTTAAGATCAATTTATGTTATTAACATTTTGATATATAATTAAACATTCTCTCTATTACAGTTTCTTCCTAACGATGCTCATATTCGTGTGAGCGGAAAACTGCATATTTCCTTAACGAGGGTGTATGATGGAAAAAAACGTAATCATTTCACAATTTTCATCCAGAGAAGACTTATTGCAGGTAACGTAACGTTCATGTTTATTTCACCTTTCACGTTTTTATGATAATATTTCTTTTAGTTTAATAATAATATATTACACTGTGTATTTATGTATTTGTGACGTTTATGATATACAATATTATCAAGATAACATTTTCGAATTTATATGAACAAAATAAAAAGTTATACGTGTAGAAGATGGAGGGTAATAAGAGGAAACGGAATAATTTAATGAGTAAACTTAACTTTATTTCTCTACGCTTACCCCTACAATTATTGCTATGGCATTATGATATTAATAAGTTTATAGGATTAAGGATATAAGCTAAATTAAATTCTAATCGTTTTTGTATAGTCGTGCGATCAGTCTACCGTTCCAACTCTTAAATGTAAACAACTCGTTCGCTCGCACACTTGTTTCTATCCTTTTCTATTCGCAGGCTTTTTTTCTCATCCATGCTTTCCCAGGTATACTCGACCCTGGCGGGTTAGGTTTTTTAGACACTCAGCTGTATTCCTAAACTTTCACTCGTTACTTGCACTCCGTCCTTATCATAATTATCGATCTTACAACCCGTCGACTTGCACACGGCCCTTTTTATACTTATTTATTCCTAAACACACTCGATATTCACTCAGAGTCACACTTACTCGGATTCTACATACATTATATTATATTTATCGTCCTCATTGTAGTTTTGTATATTTTAAATATACATTAATTTAACTCTAAAATACATTGAATGTTTATTTTTTTTACAGGCATTATTGGCCAGTGCATTTGTTCCAATTTTTCTGGTCTTTTCCCACCAAGATTTCATGGTGTTAGATATATGGATGGTGGCTTTAGTGACAATCTTCCGACACTTGATGAAAATACTATTACTGTCAGCCCCTTTTGTGGAGAAAGTGATATCTGCCCTAGAGATGTTTCTTCTCAGCTTTTTCATGTAAGTTGATACAATGAATATATTTGATAAGGAATATACAATTGTCTCTTGAAGTATGTACGCGCGTATGCGTGTGTAAGCGAGCAAGCATGCATATGTAACATTAAAATTGTAATGCAACATTAAAGAACGTAAAAAAATCGTAATCAGAAACGCTTATTTCGAGGGACAATTGTATTTTGTAGTAAACTTTGTTGTATCTTAATAAACTAATTATTTGAGTAACTTAATTTAAATTGAACTTAAACTTTTTCCCCAATCTATATTAACATTCATGATTCGTAGGTGAACTTCGCAAATACAAGTATAGAACTTTCAAGACAAAATATATATAGGTTTGCAAGGATACTTTTTCCACCAAATCCAGAGGTAAAAATATATCAATTACCATATTTTTAATACAGATTTATAATACAGATATCTTATATACAGAATTCATTAATATTTATTCGAAATATTTAATTTGAAATTTTCGTTGTTTTTATTTGAAAATGAATAATATAAATAATTTTAATTATTTTACAGATACTTTCAAATATGTGCAAGCAAGGATTTGATGATGCATTAAGATTTCTTCAATCGTAATAACTTACTCAATTGTACTCGATGTTTGGCAGTACAATCCACATTTGTTGTCTCAGAAAACTCTTGATGATAATATGGATTATGATCCTGAATGTTTAGAATGTAAATGCATAGACAGGTGATAGGCTATGAACATAAAATATAAATATTAATTGTATTGATATAAAATATTTCTGTGTATTATTACATATGATGTATATTTTACAGGAAGCATTAGTATCTAATTTACCTGAAACAGTTATGACCATATTTCAAGATGCAATTGATTCTGCTAATAAAGGCTTAATTAACTGGTTATTTAAACACAGAAGTGTAAAACTTCTGTCATTGCTTAGTTTACCATGTACATTGCCAGCAGATTGTAGTATATGCAACTTTTACAAAGTAAGTATTTTAATATAAGTTTGGGGAAAAAGAAATCCATTATTTTTATAATTTTAAATTATAGTTTATATAAATTATAAATTATAATTATAATTATTTTAAATAATGAATTTCTTTTTCCCCAACCTAATATATTGTATTATTTGGTTTTTCCTTTTAATAATATTTTAATATACTCTTTTTCTCATATATAGTATTTTAAATATTTATGTAATTCAATGTAGTTATATAGTTGTGTAGTTGTGTAGACTAATGGAATAAATAAATGATATGCATGTACTATTACTGGTTTAAAATTGCATGATGCTAAATAATAACGCAATAAAGTTATATATAATTATAGATTTAACAATAAATATAAATATAAACATATTGTGTAAATAATAGATTGATCCTTCTTATGAAGAAGTAAGTTATTCAAATTTAAGCTTGTATGTTTTAAAGTTTGTTGTATATAGTACTGCTTCAGGTTTCGATATATATAATATATATTGAATTTTTACCATCAATCATTTGAATTAATGAAAAATAGTTTAATTTGTTTCATATTTAGTTATCTAATTATACTTATATATTGTGCTCTTATGGATTTACTTGTTATCATTAACACGTTGAGCCGCGCATCGGTCCCTGGGGAGCGACAGTAGACTTCGTTTGACAACGTTGATCACTGGGATCGACGGTACCAAAGTTAAAAAATAAACGTGGTAATTCCAATGAAAAACATTCTAAACAAAAATATGAATTGTTTATGCATGTATTACAAAATGTGCAATTGACTTTTTTAATCATATTTTTCGCTCTCTTGAGTTCGTATATCGTTGAATTTTTGATATAACATCCCGAACAATATCTTCGAATTTGCGAACGTCTCTTTCCTTTTTTTTTTTTTTTTTTTTTTTGTATTGATAAACGATTCATTTTTTCAATATGCCTTGTTGCCGTTCATATCTTTATTTTAAACCATCTCAAATATCGCGCAAGAACGGAAAGCACAACAAATCGGCGCGGGATCAACGTGTTAAATATAACTTCATATTTAACATTATGCATGTGATCATAGTCTGATTGGTAACAAGATAGAAAGTCACACCTTGGAATACAATGTAATTGGCAATATTCCTCCGTACACCTCCACAGATGATTCCTTGTACTAAACATGTTACACCTTCTCGGTAAGCTTCGCATTTTTTTTTTCTAATTTTGCTGTATAAAACAAGCCTTGCGTTTCTTAAGTATTATTGTATAAAAGTATTTTTACATTATCTAAATATTCAATTATAAAGATTAAACTAAGAAATATATAAATTGAAAAGAGATTCATTTGCATATTAAAATATTAAATAATAAAAGTTTTAATATAGCTATAAACAAAATTTTTACTAGTATAAATAAAAATTATACAAAATTTCACTTTATACATTTGTATATTTATATATAATGCGCAATTATGCATACATATCTAAGTTGTGTGCATGTTTACTTATACTAAATGTAAAAAATGCTTTAACCTTAGCTTTAACTTATTGTTCTTGTACCTTTTTGTCATTATAAATTTTTTATATCTAATGACAATTATTAACAAATCATTAATATTTCATTTTATTTCCAGATTTATTTTGAATGTACCTAAATTACGAGAAATCTATTAGAATTAAGAACATTTTTCTTGGAACAATTAAGTATGCGTTCCTAAAATTAATGTGTATTATCAACAAGTACCATCGACTATTAAATGTCAATTAGCAATTACAGAATATGGTTCAAGTAAATAAAATATTTTATATACTTTATATCAATTATGAAAGTGCATTAATATCACAAATTTTTCAGATATATATAATATGGAAGGAGCAGAAAAGACTGATAATTTATATAAAAAT
>NW_027471397.1:0-25887 GCF_051020765.1 Lasioglossum baleicum
GAGCATGTGGAACGTAAAAAGACCAAATTTTAAATTTCTGAAGTTCTGAGATGGTAATAAAATCATTTCACATCGTAGAAAATTTTTTACTCAATTTCTGAATTAAATTACAATCTTCTCGAATTTTACATAACCTCAAATTTTGATACATCGATGATGTCCTCGAATGGTATTAACGTTAAACCTACTTTCCTTAACATAAATGAACATTGACTATAAATTTTCCATCCCAAATAAAAAACGCAGAGAATAATAAAAGAAACAAACCACGACAACAAAGATACGTATATACAAACATAGTTTCGAAAACACCTATCGTCGTACAGAGTAAACAAAAGTTGAGCATCGCAGATGGCGCAACGATCGCGGACAATAGGACTGTTTACCTCGGATCGAGCGATTACATTCGATATCATTTTTCCCGGGTGCACGAAACGAAATCCTCGAATATATCCGAGCCAGTGCTCGATGATACAAGGCATCGCGATAAAGATATTGTTTCTTCGCTCGTTTTTCCTTCCTTTGTCGCGAGCGTGCGAACGTTCGCGAGTCCTCGAACACGCCCAATTAATCATAGACGCGATCAATGGTGTCATTAACGCCGATATCTAACGTTGCGTCCCATTTCTGGCTGAATCGTCGTGCTAACGGTTCGCCGATACGAGGCACAAAAGATGCGTCGCGTTATAAGCAACGTTTGAATACGGCCGGCTGAATAGGAACTGAACATTATTCGCCGAGCATAATAGAAAATTGTCATAAAGCGCGGGGATTCCTACACGCTCCATCGTTATAATAATAACAATAAAATTCGCCGGGATGATACAAAGAGAGATATCTTTCGTCGGTTTTCTCTACCGCCGATGAATATTTTTCATTTTCTTCTTTTTCTCCATTTTTTTGGCCCCCTTTCATTCATTCGTTTATACCTTCTCTTTTTCCCTCTAACTCCCAATTTTTCTCTCTCTCTCTTTCTCTATTCTTCCATTTTTGAGCCTTTCCCATTTTTCATTTTGCTTTTGCTCCCTTATTTTCATATTTTTCTTTTCTATTTAACTTCACGTTCATTTTTCCTTCCCTCACCTTTCTCTCCTCCATTTTTTGACTACCTCTCTAATTTTCCATTTTTCACCCTACATTTATTTATTTATCCTTTCCTTTCCGATTTAACCGTGCAATATCGTTGTGGTTACGATACGATACCGGTTTTCGAACGCGGATAAACGTATTATATTCATTTACACCGATCTCGAACGTTCGATTTTCGAGCGCAGGTTTAAAAACAGGCAAATTTAATCGGAATTAATCGGTTTATTAATCGGATACATTCATCTTCCTATTACATTCCTCGACGCATTCCCGAAAGATCGAATTCCCGTCGCTTGGGACGGGAATTCGAATGAAAAATCGCGTAATCGAAAGCGGTCCGAGCGAAACGGCAAACACGCCGGTTAAATTAGCGACCTCTAGTTTTACCTCGGTTAGACACAGGAAGGCGCATCGAAGTCCAATAATTAGTTTCCGTTTGCTCCGCGAAACGAATTTTCGAATCGGCAGTGCGTTTACGACTGCTGTCCGAAGAGGATGAGAAAAACATGCAACAGAGACAGACAGACAGACGTGGAGAGAGAAGAAAAGAGACAAACAGAGACAGAGACAGAGACAGAGACAGAGACAGAGACAGAGACAGAGACAAAGAGAGAGAGAAAGAGAGAGAGAGAGAGAGGGAGAGAGAGAGAGGGAAAGAGAGAACAGAGGTACAAGTAATCACTGAAACTGTCAACCCTTGTCTGCTTGCAGGGTGATCCAGGTGCTCCGCTGATGGAAGGCCAGACGCTGATTGGCGTTCTATCCTATGGATTAGGGTGCAAAACTATGGTACATCCGGGCGTGTACACTCGTGTCAGCAGTTACCTGCCGTGGATCTCCGCGAATTCCGGTATCCACTATACATGAGATGATATTCGCGCAACTACAATGTCAACATTGCTAACCTTTGCCCGGGAACACTCTGAAGCTTCCTCGCGTTAAAAAGCACGCGGAGGGGGGGTTAGAATGTTTCTGTGCTTCGTTGCAATGTCAAAGCTTTGTCGCATTATAAATTTGCCGAACGTCGCTGAAGGGTTTCGTGCAAATACAAGAAGAGAGACTGGCAACTGCGTTTCGTCTTTTCTTTCCTCGCCAATGATTCCTTTCCCTCTGTGCTTTCCACGGTTTCGCTTCATTGGTCGGAGCTCCGGGTCTTCAAAGGAGAAATCCAACGCGAAGAGATTCGGGGAAATTCGGAGAAATTTCTCCCTCCTTATCCTCGTTCCGGGAATATTTGCATCGAGGATGATAATTTCGTTTGAATTTCCCGGGTTGGGACGAGTTTCGGCGAAAGCGCGGGAAATTTGAATGCGAAGTAACATGAGAGTGTGGATCGATAGATCGTGGAGTAAATTAATGAGAAATTCGGGGAAATTCGAGAAATTTCTTCCTATTTCCTGGAGGAGATCGCGTCTCGGCGAAAACGCGGGAAATTCGAACGCGAAGCAATGTGACCATGTGGATCGATCGATTGTGGACCAAATTAATCAAAGATTCGAAGAAATTCGGAAAAATTTCTCCCTCTTTATTCTCGTTTCAGGAATATTTGCATCGCAGATGATAATTTCGTTCGATTTTCCCGGATTGGATCTCGCGTTTCATCTAAAGCGCGGGAAATTCGAAAGCGAGACAACGGGACCGTGCGAATCGATCAATCGTGGACCAAACTAATTAGAAATTCGGAGAAATTTCTCCCTCTTTATCCTCGTTTCCGGAATATTTACATCGCTCATCGCAGATGATAATTTCGTTCGATTTTCCCGGATTGGATCTCGCGTTTCGTCGAAAGTGCGGGAAATTCGAACGCAAGGCAACGGAACATTGAATCGATCGATCGTGGACCGAACTAATTAGCGGTTTCGGCGAACACGCGAGCCTTATAACGAGTGCCGAATTCGCTCGATAAAACAGAGAAATTTCCGTGGCTACCTGACCCCGCTGCTCGTTCATTAGCGAACCGATGGCATTTTTATGCACGCGGTTAAATACCGGTTATCCTGCCGATGAAAAATAACCGCCGCGATTACGAGAGGGGGAGAGGGCCACTTGTCAGTGGCGTCGTTAGAATTTGTACACGCCTCGTTATCGATCTTGCTGCGTTTGAATAAACAGCCGGCGTCCGGAGGGCGACGCCGGCGCCATCTAGCCGATGTTTATCTCGCGGCGAATCGGTATCGGCCGGTTATTAACGGCCGTGCGGGGAATAAAATATTCAGCAGTGAGGATTCTTTGACGAGCTCGGATAATTGGCACGTCCCATTCGCGCGCGATAATTGGTCCGGGGGGCAAGGGGACCACGTGGGGAGAAAACGCTGTTTATTACCGAATAATGATACCCATGACGCGAAATAACGCTACAGGAAACGATGGTTTCGATGCATCGAAGCGATCCTGGACGTGTTTGATTTTTTACGAAAAAAGAGGTTAAGAGGACGCGAACTGGCCCATAGCAGGTGTCATAGCGTGTCGTGGGACGCTGGTACGTTCACAGACCGGTTTTCATGGTGATCCAACTCCGGAGGGCCGTGACTCGGGTGTAAACGCCTGGGTAAGATGGCCGCGCGCAGCCGAAACCCCATGACACGATACCGATTAGTCTGTCGTGCTGCACTAACGGGCCTCCGCTGTCACCCTGTGAAAATTGTACGGCTCAATGTGTCTGTTTCGGTCAAGTAATATGTGAGAAATTAAGAAAGGAGTTATTTTTTTGTTTCTAGGTTATAAGAGAGGTTAGAGCGCGTGCTCGAAGCGTTTAAAATTTTCGAGATCGTGTTGATAAACTTAAGAAGTAGGTACACATTTGTTTTTAAATATGGATATGTACATAAGTTAGAATGAAGTATTTGAAATAATATGCAATAAGGAGGAAATCAGAAAATTATATCAGTGAAAGTTATAAATATCGTGTATACCGTAGAATTAATCTCTATTACGTTTGTTAGAGATACGGGTCATGGTGGCGCTAGTGAGTTGCGTGAAAAATCGCTTTATGGTTATTAAGAAGAAAAAGATTCGATGAAAATTATATTGCTTTAAAATACCTATGTCGTTCAGATGTTGAAGAATTATTTTCTAGCTTCAGTGCCAGAAGCTTGTGTCTTTTTTTTTACAAGTTATTATTTCGGATATTTCAGTTTATCGCGTTTATATTAGTTATTGGAAGTGACTTGTGTCAATGATGCGTCATTGTGTGAATAACATGCATAAGCGGACTGGAAGCAATTCCTTATGAAAAAAGAAAAATAACAAAAAGCGCGAGCAACGCGAAGTGAATCTTCGAATTTGCTTATCTCGAAAACAAAGTCAAAGTCGAAAAGACTTTGTATATCTGTACATACAGCACTGGTATTAGTGTTAAGAGAAATGCGAGGTTAACTTTTAAATTACAGGTTTCTCTTCGGGATATGTTAATGATCTCCTTATTCTATTATCCTCAGATTTAATCTCGTAATACTACCTGCTCGTAATCTATGCTAGTCACGATAGAATTTTCCTAAACCGAAAGTGAATTATATTCCAGCGGTTTAAATTAAACTCTGCCCTCTTATAACAATCATTACCGTTCCATTATGGTGTAACAATTATCGTCGTAAATAAACCGTTTGACATTGGTGAATTGGCATGATAATAACGTGCAAGCGAGGAAAAATAAAGCGAGAACTAAAGTACGGAAGGACTGTGCAGAGACGAGAAGTTAGAGGAACAGTACAGAAGAGACGTACATATGCACGCAAGCACATACTCTGCAAGCTTCGCTTGACTTCACCTCTGTTGCCTCAAAGACTCTGCTTTTAGCTTCTCGATCTCGATGAATCCCTCAATTCGCTCTCTTTATCGTGCAATGCTAATCCAATTTGCAGATGCTTTCAAACTTCGCGTGCCCCACATCCGCGTCTACGTCAGACGAATCAAACCTATTTAGCTATAACCAGTCAGACCATTCCTCGACCATCTCTGTCTCGTCTCTAGATACTATCCACGTAACCACGTATGTAACTGACCAAGTCACTCGGCGACTCGAAACGATGAAATTCGAACAAATGTGGCGCTCCACTTGAAATATTCGTCATTCTGACATAAGGAAAAAATTGATCTGACAACTACCCTTGAATTTCCTGGAATTCGATGCGCATGACTGACACTTGGTGGCAGGTTAAATTAGAGTTCATGTTTTCGGTCCTGCGGACCCTGGATGATTCGTTTCTTTACTTATGACAGAAATACATTCGACAGAATTCGTATTATATTTCATATTATATTTAGAATGAATTTCGTTCGGTACGAATGCCGGATATATCTAACAATTATCGGTGACGAGCGGATGTTTAAATTAGGTGAGTGACGAATGAGTTCTCAGAATATACACGAGATTTTTAGGACACGTTCTATAAATGTAGAATGCATGTAAAGAAAAGCAAGACAGTGATGCAGTAGAGTTATGCGAAAGTCAATGCAATTGTTTTTAATAAATATATCTGAAACCTAACATCTTCCTTTGCCAATCCCTACCGTGGCAATAAGAAGTCTAAGACAGTGATACAGTAGAATCATCGTGCATATAGAGTTGTGCAAAAGTCAGTGCAATTATTGTGAATAAATATATCTCAAGCCTAACATCTTTCTTTGCCAATCCATATCGTGAGAATGGAACAGTACTTATGCGAAAAGCATATGAAATACAGTAGTAAAGAGACGAATACATAGCTTTAGGTTAATACCTATAAGCAGAAAGACTATTTATGATAGAAATATATTTTATGTAAATATATATTTTATGAATCTAGGGTTAATAGATTTAATCAACTTACATTAAGTTTGTTAATATCGTAATTGTTTTTAAATTAAACTCATGGTCTTATTTTACGTAGTTTTGTTTACCCGTAAATCTGACGAGTCTCCATAAATATATTAAAAAATATCCGTAAACCTAGAGTTAAAAATGTGACAGAGGCACGCGATTAGTCACGATTAACGAAAGCCAATTACCTGACACGCATCCTTGCCTCCATCGTCCACGTAACCGGCGCAAATCATTCTTCTCGTGATCGGCCTGGTCAGGTACAACCTGGAGCATTGTGCGCTGGAAACCAATGGGACTTGGACCTTGCGCAATCGCGTGCTCAACGGACCATCGCTTCTCAAAACTCCCCAACCTGTCACCATCGCCTTGCTACCTGCCGCGTAATGATCGGCTACCGGTGCCAACAGGATCGGTCTCACTCGCGAACTGTACACCAACGGCTTTTCCAGCTGAAATTCCAAAGTCTGTGCATTGCGGAATTCATTGCGAAACGCGTAATTGAATTCTTCGGCTTTATTCCACGCCCGGCCCCCGTTAATAAATAAACCTCGTCGATAGGCCAACCTCACCGTGTCCGATTCCCGTTACCACGCTTCCTTCTCTGCAAACGGACCGTGAAGCAGTTTCCGTCGGCTTCGTATTTGCCACGGTTGTACAATCAAATTTTCTTTCCTCGTCTCCGCGTGTTCATCGCGAGTTCCATTTCCGTGGAGACACGTGCCTTATATTAGCCTCTCGAGGGACCAGGGATTATATTAGGACGTTTCGAAACGAAACAGGGAAATTCGTTTTATCTTCCTGATAAACGTAATGGATTTTTAACTGATCGCTGGAATTTATGGGTCACATATATGGTAGGGAAATTAGGTGGGAAATAGGTGGAGTAAATCTTAATTCTTTGCATTCGGCTGTCCCCTCTCAGGGGACATTAAAGTTTATTAGTGATTAAGAATAATAATAAAAAATCGAATAATAACTTATTCCAGCACAACTTTTTAAGAAATGTTTCTCTGAGGTTTTCTCTGCAAATGGCAGAAGAAATCAAGTCAAGATATAGTAAAATTACTAAGATATATAAAAAAGAACACGACCATCCACGTCTTCGGCGAACATTATTCCGGGTGCAAAGGGTTAATTCTTTGCATTACGAATTATATTCCAATTTTGTTGCTTTGTTAGTAACTATCGGTGCTTTTAAACGGTTTATTCGAAATTTACTTCGTCGAAAAAATATAACTCGATTTTTCTGACCTGCGTTTTAACGTAATTATTTAGAATAAATAAATCAAAGTGTCCAAAACACGTTTCACGAATTTATCATATTGGAAGTCACCGGTGACCTCTGTGTTTTATTCACTCGAATTTGTTTCTAATCTTGTTTGTTACATATCAATTTCATTAACGCTATTATTGAATTTCGCAATTTCCAAGCGTACGATATCTGCGGAAATAAAAACTGGCGTCGACAGAGGGGTGGAAAGGGTTAAAGCTGTACGAAATTTCGGAGGAAGCGTTACCTTGGAAATAGAAACCGGGATTACCATCGTAGTAAACGGTTTCGAACCGAATCGAGGTTGCCCTGGCGAAGAAAATCGTTTGGCTGCGCGTAAACTCGTCGTTTTTACGAGTTGGAAAATTACGCAACTCGTCGGAGAATTGGGTGAAAAAGCAGGGGAAGAATAGGAGGAACGGACTCACCCGTATCAAAGCGATGTCGTAATCCGCGATGCTCCTGTCGTACTTCTCGTGACTGATGATCTCTGTGGCTGCGACTACGGTGGCGTTGTCGTCGCCGAGCTCGGAAGTGCCCGCCTTGATCGAGAAGAATCGAACGAACGGGCTGGAAACGAAACGGAGAGCCCTCATTAACCAGCCACGGCTGTTTATACGTAACACACGCGCGTATCTCGTAACGAGATCGATGTCGCTTGTTAACGAAACGGGGAAAAACAGGAAAAGTGCGTACCTCTGGACGCAGTGCGCGGCCGTGACGATCCATTCCTCGCTAATGACAGCGCCACCGCATACGTGCCGATTGCGAAATCGAAGAGACACCTACAAATTTTACCCGACCTGCGTGAAATTCGCGAGCATACGCACATCGCGATTTCGGTTGGATTAAAGGCGGATTAATATTTTTCAGGATCAGATTCTCATCGGGAACGGACGATGACAAAAGCATGATATGCCAAGACATTTTGAACGAAGAGGATTGCTATTGCGAATGGGAAATTTTCGGATTTGTTTTTGACACTCTGAAAAATATAACAGTGATTTTTTCCTTTCTTATTCTCGACGTTAACACTAGATTTACGGGACATTTGACGGATGGGTTGCTTTAATTATACGATATTAACAGATTTAATTAACTTATATTAAGTCTGTTAATACTGCGATTGTTTTTAAATTAAATCCATCGTTTGTTTTTTAAAGAAAATATGTGGTTTTCTTTACCCTAAATCTGACGGGTGTCTGTGGAAATAGGTATACAAAAAGTCCCCGTAAATCTAGTGTTAATAACATTAACGCTAATGAAAGAAACCGAGTGACAGATAACGTTAATGCGTTTACTTCAGTTATCTTGAAGATTTGAAGATTTTGCGAATGAAATTCACTGACAAAGAATTATTTGTTTCTTCATCGTCTTGTTGGGTTATACGAGTGATGGCGAATGTCAAGATGTGACACGCCAAGATATTTTAGACGAAGAGAATTGTCATTATGAAATTTGGAGCTTTCGGGATACTTTTGGTACTCGGAAAAACTCAACGGTCATTTTTTCCTTTCTCGGATCTTATTCATTAAAACATTAACGAATATATGAATTTATTCATTAAACACATATTTTTCTTCGTTTGTTTCGGGATTGAAGGCGAAAGGAACTTAGTCACTCATACATACGATGACGTATCTAACCCGTTTACAAATTATATTCAATCATGGATGGTTTGGTTTCGCATTCAACAATTTATAAAGTTGGAAGAAATTTCAAAAATTCTTGTCGAGTGGAAAGAAATCGTAAGGGGTTAAAGAAGGGTAGTTTAGGGAGAGAATTGGTAGATAGACAGGTCTCGTTTCCTTCGAGTGATATAGGTAGCCTAACCGGGAAAACTTTGGCTGGATACAGTGGTACTGGGATAGACATCGGTTCTTAAAAGGTTGTTTTGGCGCGAGACGCGAGCGAAATGTTCACGCTCGACAGATTTTCGCCAATTAATCTTCGCCAATTGCGGCAACGGTCGTTTAGAATACTTACCTGGTACGGATGATCATCGATACTCGCTGGCTGGCCTCCAACAATACGACTCTCGTCAACTGGAAGAATCAATAGTTGAATTCGCGTTTTCACCTGCATGCCCGTTCGAAAACTACTAATTAAAGCGCGACGTGGCTGCTCGATGGTTTTCGACCGGGATTTAATGACCCCCCTTTCCACCCTTAGATCGAGAACTATCGAATAATCGCGGATGAGACGATTACACTCGGCTGAAAATACCGGTCGCTTAACGGTCTCGGTTTAATAAAAATCGAGAACCGAGCGAACCGTGGAGAGAATGGAAAATAACGCGACAAGAAACGTTAACGGATTAAACGCAAGTGGAAAATTCATCGAATAAATAAATCAAGCACCGCGCCGGTGAACGGCGCGAAATTTGACAGGAAATTACGAAAATAATTGACCTCGGCGGATTTTTAATACCCGGATTTTTAATACCGGCCATAAAATATCCTTGAAATTAATTCGACGCGCGAAATTCAATCGCTATTACCATAAGAAGCTGTTGCTAAATCTCACCGACTGTCTTACGAATTTCTTTAGATGGAAGAACATAATAATATTTGGAATAACATCGCGAATCGTGAAAAATTCAATCGCAAATCGTTAATCGATACAAATCAGTTTTGCCAAATTCCACGAATTTTTTTGCGGTGAAATAATTTATCTGGCGAGTCATCGAATACGAATATAATTCATCATATTTCATCTACAGGTTTGGAAATATTTTTCGCTCAAACATAGAATGAAATACGTTTACTGATTTATTTTTTAAAGACATAAATCGATCGCGAATAATAAAAGATTACGACAATCGGGCGTTAGGAAATTTGGTGAACCGCGTTGCAAATTCTTTTGTTCTTTAAATAATTCACTTGGCGGGTAATGAGAAATTCAATCGCGGGTAATTAATTAACGCAAGGAGAATTTACCGCGAAGTTCCGTCAACTGGGTTACGAATTCTGTTTAAATAAGGGGACAAAGTGTGTGTACTAACTTGTTGGTGGAATAAAAACGAGAGAGGCATGAAACACGTGAAAGGTAACGAGATTTAATGATATTTTCTGGCTTAAATAATTCAAGCGTGCTTTCGGCCGCGTTACCACCTGTACAGAGGCCAATCGTACGTACGATCCGTTAAATACATCTGCGAGTACGCGAGCGAAACGAGCTGCAACAACAGCAGCGACGTATACATGGCGGGAACTTGACGAAAGAACTACCTGCCCGACATCAGGCTCGCCCTTCTTTTATTTCGATATTCGGGTTAATTGTCGTTCGTATCAATTTACCCGAACACGAGAAAAATTTCCGATCCACGAAAGTCTCGGACTGTCGACCTAGATTCCGCGGCGATTACGTAAAAGCAGCGAGACTAAAATAAAATTTCAACGCCGTGAACGCGCGATAACATCGTTCCTTTTGCTACGAACCAATTAACCCAAGTTTTTTCTCCCCCTCCTCCACTACCCCGTTTCCATCAAAATCGCCGTAACGAGCGGAAGAAACGGGGAGAAAGGACGCGTGTGTGTCATCGAGGTGAACAGGAAAGAAGTTGCACGGTTATTTTCAATCGGTTATTTGTTTACGCCACAGTATGATCGATAATTTCCGCAACGGAGCGAAGCGTGCTTGTTTTCGGTGTCGCGAAACTGGCACGGACAACGGCAGGTTAGGTGAAAAAAAGACGCTTAGGCGAAAGTAATTTCCCGCGGTATTGACATTTTTTATGCGGAGACACAGGTCGGTGAAAATCGGATATTTCTCCGGCGAGAATTTGGAAAACACGAAGCACGTGTCGGAATTAAATTTAATTAGAAGATAATTGATACGAAGTATATTAATATATATATAATTAAGTAATAAAGTGATAAATATTAATATAATCTTGATATACTTCGAATCTATTATCTTCTGTACTTTTATGTTTATGTATTTATATACTTTTATACTATTATGTACTAATTAAGATAATTATATACTAATCAGTATCAATTATCTTCTATACTTCGCATCAATAGCAAATACTTCCATAACGATAATGCTATCCGACGAAATAGTTATTAATGCATAATTAAAACGCGAATCGTAAGAAATCATTCTTAATTCTCGAACATAGCCAAATGTTTGTTTTATCATATGAGTTAAGTATATTTATATTCTCCTTAGTATCATATTTCCACGTAACTTTGTTTTTTTTTTTTACATGAGGGAAATCTTCGAAAGATATTCGTCGAACCTAAACCTAATTTAATAAGAAAGATACTATACCTTCCCCCAACTCTGTAAACTAAAATTAATTCTCCAAGAATAATACACCATTTACCCAAATCACAGATTCGTTGAACCCTTTCTCTTCATTTTTTCTATTTTTCTTACGTGAGAGAAATCATCGAAAGATACTCGTTGAACCCTAATCTAATCTAATAAGAAAGATACTATACCTTCCCTCAACTCGGTAAACCAAAATAAATTCTCCAAGAATAATACACCATTTACCCAAATCGCAGACTCGTCCAAATCGAACTCTTTTCTTTCTTCCCTCTTTTTTTTTTTTACATGAGAGAAATTTTCGATAGATACTCGTCGAACCCTAACCTAACCAAACTCAAACGTAACCTAGTAACGAATAAACTTTCCTGCGAAATCTGAAAGACGGATTTGAAAATGGTGGATAAAGTTAGAAAGCGACGAGTACACGTAGACATGGGAAGTTATTATACCGAAGGGCCACCTGACTCGCGAGGCAACAACAGCGATTGGACTCTCGTTTAAAGGATCCAGCCTTGCTGGGAGAGGAGAAAGAAAAACTGGAAATACGGGGAACGTATCGAATAATCATTAGGCGAGCTGGCTGCACGCGATGCAGAAACCGTCGAACCGGCAGGCAACGACAGACCGTTGTTCAGAGAGGATATCGATTGCCCGTGGAGCGTAATGCCCGTTGCATTAGTATGCCGGGTCTGACATGATTCTTACGAACGGGCCTCGGTAAACTCGCCGTTGGAATCGCGGGCTCTCTGGCTCTCTTTACGAGCCGAAGACGCCGATCAACGCTGGCACGTACAATGGCGACGCTCGTTTCTGCCGCCCTTTACGAGTCAGCCACCTGTGCAAAGCTGCAAAACCGTTTGCGCCACGACGACAGGCCAGGGGGGCCCCAAGCACGTCCGAGCAGAGCAGTAAAATTAATAATTCTCGATAACGAATGACCCTCTGTCAACCGTGAGCAGAGAAGGTGAGAACTACTCGCGACGCTTGCGAAAAGGGTCGGAGCTTTTCATTGCCGGCTTTTCAGAAGCCTCTTTTCCGTTCTTCCGTACGGAATATGCTTGCTCTTTCGTTCAGATATACCAGAACTTGCGTAGATGGCGCGGAATTCAGGAACCATTGTTCTAGGGAAATTCCCTAGGTCGCGACCGAAGAGAAATGGATCGGAAGTATCGGGTGCGACCATCGGTGTCATTCGATTATGTTTTCATCCGTCACTCTCGTTTTGGAATTTTTATTTTTCTTGTATACTTAAGAAATTTTGGAGAGAGAAATGAACAAAGATTGTAGTCGATATATGTGAGTACATTGCTGGATATAAAATTTTGTATAATATGCCGAAACGAAAATATATATGTTTCGTTTAATTTATCCAACGGTCTGAGATGAAATTTCGAAATTATTTGACGTATCTCTGGTTACGTGAGGAAATATTTATACTCACAATTAGCAAATGGAGTTATGTTTTCCGTTAATTACAATTCGTGTTGTGTATACGTTTTACGACAGTGTGGATTAGTAGCGATATGTTGTAAATGAAAGTTAGGAATATTATTAATTAAAAAAATATATCACCTTGGGGATAACAGCGTGATATCTTTTTATAGAAGAAATTAATGATGTTTACGAACTCGATGTTGAATTAAGATAAATTTTCAATGAAGAAATTAAAAAATGTATACAGGATTATATATATCCGAACTTTTGAACGTTTCAAAAATTTATTATATTCGGACTGTCAAAGCGTTGTTATAGTTGCATTACGAATTTCGATAAGAGATACTCGCGTGTGTATTTTTCGTGAATCTTTTACAACGAATTTATCCGACAATATGTTTCGTATTACAGGAATCGAGTTTGAGAATCATTTTTGGAAATCGCATTCGACCGCTTCCCAATGTTTCGCGATGCATTTTAAATAGCGCAAATGCTCCTGCCTTTAATTCGCACGCGATTTCTCTTCAAATTACAAAATGGCCGTTAAACCGGATTAATGCTGCACGATAACAACGATGCTTTATATTTACATTGCCATTAAAAAGTGCGTTTTGTAAATGCTGAAAAGATAAATCGCGCAACGTCCGCTGCACGCTTACGTGCATAAGCATGTAATGGGTGAGATTTGTAAATGTATATTCACGTTTGAACGAGCTTATTTTCAAAAAGTTGGAATTCGCTAACAGTGAGGATATTTTAACACGGGCGTACATTCTATTTCAAAAACTGACCATTCGCTATGTATTTCCGCTAGAAACGTGAACGTTCCGAATATACGAGTTAATAACAGAAACATATATGCACAATAACATAAACACCTAACAAATATAATTTTCCGTGAACAATAGTTAATTCTAAAACATATCTCTTCGCCCGGTAAAATAAACGAAATTAAAATCTTTTTCTCATCACGGTTCAATAGATTCGAATTACGCAGCTCTTTTTGCCAAAAATATTTCTTCTCTAATTTCTCCTTTTACTCAACGGTTTACTCGATAAAATCCAGAATTTAAATCTCTCAATTGTCATGGTCCGAGTTTACGCGAATCACGGAGTCGATTAGGTTAGTGGGGAAAAAACCGTTATTTCTGGTAAGGTAACGATCACCTGTACGACTAAAGATTTGCCGTTAAACGAGCGGCAGTGTTTCGCAAAGGCATCCGCGGAGAATCGATTATCGGCGGCGAGAGGCTTTTATTACCGCTTCCGGTTCGACCGCCATCGAGATAATGTTGTAAGCGCTCATCGATACGGTTCGACGGCACTTAAAATTGCGCAGCCCTTCCAGGAAAATTAACAGTATCGCGGTGTCGGGTGCGGTCGCTCCGATCGGATGGAAAGTAAACTGCTTAATCATCGTATCTCGTGATGCAAGGAGCATTAATTGTCCCAGAACGATCGCCGGATAGTTCCAAGCCGTAATTGATTGGCGCTGCGAGCGCCTCTCGCGGCTCGTTCGCCCAACAACCTCCTACTTAACCTCTCTACACTTCATATATCGTATATACGATGCGATATACATTATTAAAACGATATATACGATATATATGTGACGCTGCATATGATTAATTCGTTTTCGAGAAAATCCACTTTGAATATCCTTTCTTTTTCATTTCTTTCTGTATGAAGAATCAAATCCTTCTTGATTTCACTATCGTTGTTAAGACACCCGGTATGATACGCTATCATATGATTAATGTGATATGTATGATTAATAGCATGTATACGACATACTATGATATACTACATATAATTAATTCGATATACATAATGTGATATGTATGGTAGAATATATATGATATAATATCCCGAAACAAAAACGAACATAATTAAATTTGAAACAAAATTATGACCGAATAAATTCAAAAAGGTAATGAATATTTTATATACGGTATATCAGACATGCTACATGAGAATAATATGATACATACGATATATATATATATATATATATATATATATGGTACATATGACTGATTTTATAATATATAGTAAGAAAATCGGGGAAGAAATAGGATTTTAGAGTAAGGTTACATTGACACATCCGTATACCTTTTCCAAGATTAAGTTTATTGCTTTCTGGGAGAAAAGAGCATGGGGCAAGATACAGGAAATCTCGGTGTTAGTAATCCACGTGCTGGAAGATATAGATATTTGATATATAGATTTTCATTCCTATACTCTGATTCATTGCAACGAATGCCGGTATCGGTATCGGAATCTCTGAAACTCTGCCGCAATATCCTCGCAAGTTTTTATTTTATCACTGATGATGCACAGAGAAAGAGAGATATATAAAAATCTGAGATCCGGCTAGAGTCGTTCACGTTAGTCGCGATTGATACGAGCTGAGAAATTCTCTTTCATGCAATTCCGACGAAGCAGCGTGTTCGAGAAACGATCCCCTTCCTAGAATTTATTATGTAACGACGTCATTGGACGCGACTGGCAATTAGACCTCGTCGAAATTTAATCTAATTTAAATTTAACCCAATCCGGTCTAATCTGTTCGCCATCTATTTACCTTCCTCAATTTCACATTATTTCTAGAAATAAACCACTTATATCTGTTATCCGGTTCGAATTAAATTTCAATTTCAGTTAATTGTAAGTATACGAGCAACTGGCAATTGACCTAAATCGTATCAGCTCTTTGGAATATATAAATTCTCAGAGCTGAGGTTTCGTATGCATTTGTCATAGCGAGTCACTAGTGCTATTACTGTCATTTAGGTGCAACGTCAGTAATCTCTGTACTATTTCAGCTTCTCAGATGAAATTCTCAAAGAACATTTTATTTTCGCACGACCATCCATTAATTTTAACTTAAAAATCGACGACGTATATCTGTCATAGTTATTTATTCGTATGGTGAGCGAGGAAAGGATGCATTGGCAACGAAGGAGTGACTTTGTCTGCCAAGAGTTGGCAGTGGTGCGTGAGTGAAGAGAACAAAGGCACTGCGGCTTGATCACGTGTGCTAAGTATTGCAAAGAGAATTATTATTTTTGTATTACCTTTTTCCTTCGTCAGGGACATTTGGGGCACTTGTGGGCTCCACTCATAGGTAAACTCTTCAAGATCTGAGGTTTAGCTCCCTTCGCAAAGAATTGCAAGGGTTTAGATCTCTCCGCAAAGAATTGCAAGGGTTTAGATCTCTTCGCAAAGAATTGCAATCGTTTAATTCCGTTCACAAAGAATTGCACGCCTTTAGATCTCATCGCAAAGAATTACAAGCGTTTGACTCCCTTCGCAAAGATTTACAAGCATTTGACTCCCTTCGCAAAGAATTGCAAACGTTTGACTCCCTTCGCAAAGAATTGTAAACGTTTAGATCTCTACGCAATGAATTGCAAGGGTTTAAATCTCTTCACAAAGAATTGAAATCGTTTAATTCCATTCGCAAGGATTTTCAAGCGTTTGACTTCCTTCGCAAAGATTTACAAGCATTTGTCTCCCTTCGCAAAGATTTACAAGCATTTGTCTCCTTTCGCAAAGATTTACAACCGTTTAATTCCCTTCACAAAGAATTGCAAAGCGGTATCACGATGGTTGATTTTTTCTTTTTTTCTTCTTTATTGGTCACAGATGTTAAAGATTTCGTTTGCGTTACACTGCCACCTTTGGCATTACGCATTGTTTTATGGCAGAGACTCGAAAGGTAGCGAAAGTGTTGATCCTGTCTCCTTACACTCTCAAATTATAAATAAATTATCCAAGTTGTTTCCTATTGTTTCTTATAATCCTTCACGGTATAATTATCCGATATCAGCTCTATAGGACTTCTTCGTGAGAATCGAGTAGACCCAAACAGACCCAACGGATTGCGAAGGTAAAGAGCCGGAGTTCTTCGTCTCGGCGCGGGTTTTCAGAGGTTGCGACGGTCGGACGAATCCATTTTCCGCTTCGGACAAGGATCGACCACACCCCAAACGGCCAATTCCTCGTGACGTCGAGGGGCCGCCGGAAGTAGCAGCTAACCGACGTCGAAATTTAACGAAAGTTAACGCGTTTTAAAATCCGACCCGGTGGCCACGTTCGCGAAGTTAACGCGAGAATTAAGCTTAATGGCGGAGAATGGACGAGCGAACGGTTTTCGGATGGTTACGCTTCCGAGTGAAAAGTGTGCCTCGAACGAGATTACTTGATTGCACGATGGAACGTTGATTGTTGGAACAGGAAGCAATTATGTCAGCGAAGAGTTTGCAGCGACGCTAATTGTTTCAAATTTTTCGTTAAAAAGTTCACGTTGATGAGAAATATTCCGGCAGCGTTCTCGTGTTTCTCGTGTTTTAATATCACTCGAAATTCCCGGTATGATCCTCCGCTTCGGGCTATGGTATCGTTCCTGTTCCAGTAGGTAATTAATCCTCGTTATTTTTCCTCGCTTTTGTATCCGTTCACAAGTCTATACGACAACCGTCCTAAACAAGAGCAGCAACAGATACTACGCATAATTAAGCACGATGATATGTGTTTCGAAAAACATAGCAGATGTATATTGTCACTAGGTCGATCTTAATTGACGACGATTAGTGGCGAACGGTTCCTTGAGTGTGTTGTTGAGTGTTGTGTTATGTGTTGGGTTCGAATAATTAGTGGACTGTGTCTTATCTGGATACTGTCTAGCATTTATATCGATCTTTGATAGGACTATGTATTAGGTTATCCCATAAGTTCATTCCGCAGTAATATTTAGATTCTTCGTCGCATTTTATAAATTATATCGATGATTAACATATTTGTCAACGAAATAGGAGGAAGTCATGGAACAAAAGGGCGACTAAATTTTTTCTTAATGTTTAAAGGTTTATTCGATGTATAATTTTAAATGGTAAAAGTAAAAACCGACACGAATTTATGGAACGACTTAATATTTTATGATTGGATGGATTTTCCGTGTTCAAGGTGTAAGGATAGGAGTTACAAAAATAGAAAAATGAATAATAATTATTGCTTCGTACTCCAGGTACTTGGCGTATGTGACGATCAGGCGTCATCCTGTTTTATTTGAGGTGCGGGGTTGGCAATATGGTTTTTCCAAGGAGTAATAATATTACCGAAACGGTATTTCAAGGATTAACAACAGAATTTTAGGCACGAGTATATACTTGCTAGGTGATGTGTTTATCAGCCAATTCGAATGATTTAGGTTTGGAGATTAATAATTTAATAATTGAGAGCCTAATTCTCTCATCGTGTTTTATCTGAGGTGCGGGGTCAGCAATATGGTTTTTCCAAGGAGTAATAATATTGTCGAAACGGTATTTCAAGGATTAACAACAGAATTTTAGGCAGGAGTATATACTTGCTAGGTGATGCGTTTATCAGCCAATTCGTATGATTTAGGTTTGGAGATTAATAATTTAATAATTGAGAGCCTAATTCTCTCATCGTGTTTTATCTGAGGTGCGGGGTCAGCAATATGGTTTTTCAAGGAGTAATAATATTGCCAAAACGGTATTTCAAGGATTAACAGCAGAATTTTAAGCAGGAGTACATCCTTGCTAGGTGATGTGTTTATCAACCAATTCGAATGATTTTGGTTTAGAGCCTAATAATTGAATAATTTAGAGTCTAGTTCTCTTCCTGGACCTAGCTACTATGAACCAGAAAATAGTTTACACAGAACAGGAGAGTTTGATTTATTATATTTTGCTAATACAGTACCAGGAAACAGAGCACATGCACTTTCCTTATTGGTCGAAATATCTGTCTGAGAGTCAACATGTTTGCGAGAAGTTTCACAGAGGATTAGACACCAGACACAGAGGACTCTTATCACTGTGATGTGATTCATTTCCCGATAAACCATCGAAACTGATATAAACTGGACTACTATAAGTTTCGGTGCATTTTATCTGAATACATCGTTGAATGTGTATTTAAGTATCGTCGAATCTTTAAGATCGAGAGAAACGAGACAGAGTCGTTGGATTTTTCGACTCGATGGATCATTCGAATCGCACGATTCCAGGAACTGCTAGCAACTCGGTAAATTTCGAGACCTGGTCGGATTTACTTTCAATTTGGCCGAAATTCCGAGTGTTTGCAAACCAGCAGCAAAATCACGCAAACGCTGGCAAAGGAAGTCCTTTCAATATTGAATGTTCCCGCATCCATGCCGGAAGTCTGCTAGATAAGCCTCGCTGATGAGTCCATCTGGTTCATTCAACTTTTTTCATTTTCCTTTCTCTTCGATTCCCGTGTTTCCAACGACACGATTAAAGTCGAAAAATCCCACGGATTATTCCGATCCTCAACCGACGTGTCTTCGGTTTCTCAAAAGTAAATCAGATTTAATTTATCTTCCGCGTTTCGAGAAATTTCAAGATAATCGATCGTTACTCCACTCGGAAATCAGTTCGAATTTAAGGATCTAAATAATCTATAAAAGAGATCGTTCTATTAATTTTCTACACTTCCAGTGTTCTCGAAATTCCAGGTGAATCGATTCGTTTTCTATCGGAAAACGATACTCGAATAATTATCTCGCGACGCTTCGTTTATTTTTACAGAGAGTTCGATGGAAATAGATTTTTATTTGATCGACAGTCGAAATATCGGGAAATATACTTCCTTCGAGATTTGAACGCGTGAAATATTTATTTGCATAGAGTGGTCACTGAGAAACTTAATAGTAAAAAAATTACAGCGAGTAGAAAAATGGTGATCGTCTGAGAAATTTTTTAATTCTCAGATAGAACATTAATAAAGCCTATTAATTATTTTTTCCGATATAATGTGTTTGAAAAATTTATATCTTTTGTATCATTCAGTGTTTCAGTAGCTACCCTGTATAACAGAATAAACAATATTCCTTTCCTCTATTTTAATTAAAAAAGAGGGGAAAGAAATTCTACAGTGTGGCTACTGAGAAACTAAACTATGAATAAAATATAATGAGTAGGAAAATTTTAGACATAACATTGCAAAAATCTATCAATTATCATTCAGTGTTTCAGTGGCCACTCTGTATATAAAAAAAAATATATATAAAGAACATTTCTTTCTTCCGTCTTAAATAAAAAAAAAAAAATCCTCCCCGTTAACCAAAATTATTAATATTTCATTGTTACATTACATCGTATGATACACGTTGTTTTATTTAGTAATTTCAAATTTTCCCTCGCGTTTCTCCGTCTGGCGGTATTAATGAATCAGGCACGCGACACGGATACCGTGTTGAGTAAAAAAAAAGATTTATTATGCTACATTTGTAAATATAAGCTCTTAAGATCGTTACACGAAAAGGGATATTACCCGTATATTTTTCCCCCCGATGGAGAGATTTATGTGCGCGAGAAAAAGTGCACGCCGTTTTTCCGTTTCAGCCAGCGCAACGCACACTCCAACCGAACGGCGAAGAAAAATAAATCTCCCTGTAATATACTGTTCACCGTGGGACATTAATTCTACACGCCTGCCGTCTTCTTTATCCAATCTCGTACAGCGGACACTCGCGTGTACACTCCAGGATATTTAGGCTTCGCGCATTCGTAGCCCCAGGACACGATGCCAATTTGGACGTTGTTGTACACCAGCGGACCTCCCGAGTCGCCCTGCGGTACATGCAAACAAGCCTTTCAATCTGTGACACGGTCGAAGGTCGATGCTCAGATGGGAAATAACGAAAATATTATTCTTAATCTCGACACTTTTCTTCGTACGAAATAATCGCAATGTATAATTTCCACGATGGAAGCTTCGTAATTGGATTGGTAATTAAATGGGAGATGAATGAGATAAACGAAGATGTGGCCATTGTGTTTGTAAGATACTTGTAAAATAGTAATTTCATAGGGTTTCACCTTTGGAACAAAGGGTTATGGTATAAAGAAGTCTCAATTAAGGTTAAGTTGCGTTTGGATTCTAAATTTTTTGAAAATTAGAACTATGTCGTAATTTACTTTATTTCGACTTAGTGCGATATTTCAAAATGGGGTGAAAAAAATCTTCCTGTGAATATAATACACGAGTAATAAAATTGTAGTACTGAAGAATGTAGTATAACGTAGTTCTATGGTGTACTGTAGTAATGATAAAGAATAATCGTTCCACTATGCTTCTAATAATTAAATTGGATTAAATATTCTTGGATATGTTTTGTTGGAATATGAAAGGTTCGAGACATAATCGTTGGGAGCACTACCTAAATAATCTAGAAAATAGAATAGAGTGGTCTTTGGTACATTAGTTGTGCGCTAGGGTGGTAGAGGCGCTGCTTTGTTACGGCGCAACAGCGATTCTGAAAGCTTCAGCTCGAACGTAACAAAAATCGAATTTACGTAAGGAACATTAGGCTATTTTAGTAATAAAAAGATTCAGGAGTAAATTGAAATTATTTTTGGTGACTTAATCGAAGAATAAAAATTCCAGAGGAGTCTCTATGTCTACGTGTCTTCTTTCTTGACACGATATTAAATAAGAAGAACTAAAATAGGTATAGAAATTGGATAGTGCAATATTTTGAAGACTGCATAAAATAATAATACTGATTATAAGGATATATTATTCCCAATGATCGCGTTAGAGTAGTATTCTTTCTCAAAGACAAGAATTTCTGTGGAATGTCCTGAGAATAATTATGCTCGATGATAAAGATTGATTTTAAAGACCCAATTATTCGTTACTTGCGAAGTGTCAAGAAACCATGACAGATAGTAACAATACTAATACCTGGAAATCGCGATGGAAGGCGATAAGAGTCTCTTCCGCGAGATATCACATCTCGAGATCATTTTGGGTCACTCGATATCGCTCGATAGTCATTCGATATGCATCGTATTTGACATTCGTTAAAAGTGCTTCTGTTTACCTCGCCGTTATCGTGCTTTTCTCGGGAAAAATTCGTATCTTGGATCACGTATGATATAAATTGACGATTATGTAACCCTAAGCCTTGAAGGTACGACAGACCCAGAAATATTTGATCGATTGTATGTCGTAACGATAGATAACGACAATCTATACATTTCTGAAATTGATTCACACGAGTGATAATTCATTTCTGCAAATTCCAAGACCTATCAATCTAAACCATAATTTAGATAATTTGACGATTTCTCGGAATAATGTAAACAGGGGTTCAGTATCTCCTGAATTGCTGATGAAATTCCTAATGATTCACTGATTTAGGTCTAGTATATTCTTCTGAACCCTAGTCAAGTCCTAAACGACACTTACTCGCTTCTTAATCAGAATAATCCTTTGAGTCTTATCAAATTCTTACGATTAGACTCTAGTCAGGTCCTAGACGACACTTACTCAATTCTCAATCATCACTGACCCTTCAACGAAACATACTCAACAGTTTACCATTCTCTAAATCCCTAGTGAAATTCCTAACGATTCGCTAGTTTAGATCAGTACATTCTTCTGAACCTTAATCAAGTTCTAAACGACACTTACTCGCTTCTTAATCAGAATAACCCTTCAAACCTTATCCAATTCTTACTATTAGACCATACTCAGACCCTAGACCACACTTAGTCAGTTCTCAATCACCACTGAGCCTTTAATATAACATCGAACCCTCGACGAAACTTACTCGACAAGTGTCCTTGGTGCCAGTCAACACCCCGGCGCAGATCATGTTGTCGGTGACAGTACGGCCGATGGTTTGGAAGATCTTCTGACACTCGGCCTGGTTAACGATGGGCAGTGTCAAAGCCTGGAGATTGGGCGACATCGGGCCGGTCGCCTGCGAGTAATCGAATATTAGCCTATTCCGACGCGGTGTCGAGCGCAAAAGCGCGCCGCGACGGAATATTTGCCATGACGGGCGAACATTGTCCACCGATCGGCAAACAAACCTTAATGTTTGCACGAGTTCGCACAGCTAGGTAATCAGTCTCGGCCGAACGTTACCGTTGACCGAGGTATCGAGCCACCGCGTCAAACACCGATTTATCCCGTGCAACAGCTGTCTGCGCGATACACGCGTTGGCCAGTCAAAAACTTACCGTCAAACGGCCCCATCCTGACACTATCGCGTTTCTGCCTGACTCCACGGAGGTCGTGGCCTCTGCTAGAGCTATAGGTCTGGTCGTCGCGGTTATGGGGATGGCACTTCCGAGCTGCAAACCAGCACTGCGATAATATCGAGCACCGAGATGTCACATACACGACATATACTATAGCGGACCGATGTTAGAAAGCGGAACAAGTACTTGGGGTATGGCAAGGAAGACTATAGTCGAAAAGGATGATGCAGGATGTTGTGTGCTTGAGTTATGTTAAGGAAGACTATGGTTAGAAAGCAGAACAACGTATAGTAGATGTATGATAAAGGTGATTAATGGTAGGAACCGGAAGATTGTATACTTGGTGTATATCGAAGAAGACTATGACCAGGAAGCAGAACGTCGTATGTTTAGGATATGTCAAAGAAGACTATAGTTAGAAAGCAGAACAACGTATAGTAGACGTATGATAAAGGTGACAAATGTTAGGAACCAGAAGGTTGTATACTTGGGGTATGTCAAGAAAAACTACATATACCATGTAGAATATAAATGTTTCATCCCCTACGGTCAGCTCAGAGTCAAGGGAACGTTTCTAATCTATCTCCGCCGCCATTTTTGATGCTTTTGTTGTGATTATATTATGATTAATATTGACTCTATGTCTAAAACGGAGATTATTCTTCACTCTATGTTCACTCTCTTTATTAAATAATAAGATGAAAGTCTATTCGTAGATTTGTTATTTTCAGTGAATAACAAAAATTAGTGTGATCTAATTTTGCCAATAAAACCAGGAAATTTTGATTACGCTTTCTATGACACCGTGACTCGTTAAATCCATGCTGCTTCTATTTAAAAAATGAGCGTAATCACTCCAGAGTTTAGTGTTTATTCTATGTCAAAAGTAACTATAGTTAATTCATTGTTGAGTGCTCACTCGGTAACGCGAGTGATCATAGCTACTCAACGTCGAGTGGTCGCTCTATACTAAAGATGTTTATGGTCTTCTTATGTCGAGTGCTCTCTGTGCACCAAAAATGATTGGCTATAGCCATTCTTTATGGAATGTTCGTTCTATTTTAAACATCGCTATAATTATCTATTCACGTTTTATTTTGCAGACCTATGCGAATTCTATCAGGTTGGCAACTCTATCTGTAAATTTACGATCGATGGCATTCGATTTCGCGATAGTAATCTGAAAGAAATTGATCCCTATTTTTCGATAGCACGTACTCAAACTAATTACAAAGGATTACGTGACTTTCTGGAAATGCGATAAGATAAGGGGAATATGCAAATTTGAGAAGAGAATTTAGTACAATTAACTATAATTTACAAAGTAGAAGTAATTCAATTGATAGCACAGTTTTGGACTAATTCGTTTTTAAATAAATTTACCGCGATTGCGGTAAATGATCTATAGTTCGTGATTTTCGAGAATTATATTTAATTAATTATACGTTCTTCACGTGTGTGGAAAGTAGAAGGTACTTATGCAAATTGAAATAAAAGAAATGCAACCTATGAGAGAAATTCTAAACAGATTTTTGGAAAAATTGTAATCATCGTAACTAAAAGACAGGCTCAGATGTAAAATTATTTTCGTCCGCGTTTAATCATTATCTTTCGTAGCATCAATTACCGCGTTAAAAAACTCGAATAATAAATAAGATTTAAAAATCGGGAGCATTATCTAATTAATATCAATTAACTTATCGAGTACAGATACTCAGAAATCGATATAAACTGGCGAAGCTTATCTTATCCGCGTTAATGTTCTTAGAATTATGTTTGTTACTTGATAGAATGCAATCAAAGTAATTGATAGTAGTATCTGCATTTAAATCTTTTTAAATGCACGATCGATTAACCATCGGATTATTCTAAATTTAAATCGCATAACAGGAAAAAGATGATTAATTACCGATCACGATAGTCCCAAAAATAAACAGAATATTCATAGAAAAAACTCCGAAAAAATCTGTAAAATCCTGACAGGATCATTTCCTCTAAAACACTTTAGAAATTTAACACTAAACTCTCCAAGAAACTAACTAGCTATTAACCTAGCTCTAAAAAATTGTCAATTTCGAAAGAATCCGAAAAGAAAACAAGTGAAAAGAAAATTAATTTGAAATCGTATTAAAAACCGAGACAAGTTAATAAAAATTTCAAAAAGAACCCAAACTCTCCCACTCCTAAAAATTGTATACCCCAAAAATGTTCAAATTTTAATGGAAAGAATCTAAAAATAAAATATTACAATTATCCTCCGATAAAATCATAAAAAATTGCACGTTGAAAGCGAGAATCGCAAAACTAAAAAAGCACCCAATACCTTACCATGCTCGCACAAAAAACACAAAATAAATAATTTGAGGAATACGTACCTTTATCAAAGCGACGTCGTAGTTGTACGTGGAACCAGAATAGTTCCAAGGCCACGCTACCTGAACGATGTCCCTGATCAGAGTGCCATCCTTGCTACTGTAAGTGCTGCCCACGCGGACTTGCAGCATCTTCGGCGGCAACCTGCAAAGTTAATCACGATTAGTCCGAATTTCGTCGCGTAGTTGTCTAAAAGTTGCTCTGATTAATAAATCGAGCACTTGGAGTATCGATCTTTCCGTCACTCCATCGAAACGAACCCGAAGATGCAATGAGCCGCTGTTAGCACCCAGGTCTGACTGATCAGAGAGCCCCCACAATGCATTCCTCCATTGTAGTGAACAGACACCTATCACACATAATCGTTTACTATACCGACCAGTTATATTTTATCAGTTGTATGTATAAAATCGTGAAATAAATAATTTTGAATTTCGTTTATAAATTAACCCATTCCACTTGTATGTCACCATCCTACATTCTTTACGTTCTTCTATTAAACTTATAAGTAATATGTTAATAATATATTCCCATAAGAATGTTAATTGATTTTGATGGAATACGAAAAAGAATTGCGAATAGATCGGTTGAAT
>NW_027471398.1:0-25881 GCF_051020765.1 Lasioglossum baleicum
ATACAGTACACCGCAATAAATTTCTCCGTTGTTTTCAAAACACTCGACTCTTGGAGCACCTCGAATTTTTTTATTATAACAAATATTTTAATAAAGTACATCGCAATAAATTTCTCCGTTATTTTCAAAACACTCGACTCTGGAGTATCTCGAAATTTTTTATTATAACAAATATTTTAATAAAATACACTGCAATAAATTTTTCCGTTATTTTCAAAACACTCGACTCCTGGAGCACCTCGAATTTTTTTATTATAACAAATATTCTAATAAAGTACATCGCAATAAATTTCTCCGTTATTTTCAAAACACTCGACTCCTCGATCACGTGGAATTTCAATCAACAGCCGTCGCAAACCGGATATCTTTAATTCCAAACCCGATTTCATCCCCGTTCCGCGAAATTCGAATCTATTTCAACATGGTCCACACTGCGAAGCGCGATAAAAGTGAAATTATGACATATGGCGACACAAGCTCATTGCTCCACCCATTTCGACTGTTCGATCCACTCCATCAAACGCCTTCGTCATCCACCTTTCCAACGCCTGTCCCGCACCATCCGACCCGACAGCCGACAACCACCGTGAAACCGAGATAAAAAACCAGATAAAAACCAGAAGAAAATCACGGCTGCACCACGCGATACACGCACAAGCTACCAGCATCGTATCACGATTACTATTTGAATAACAATCGGTCACTCTCCAATCTCACGTACGAACGAATTCATACAAACAGAGGACGAGGAAAGAGCGCTTAACAAAAAAGAAAAGTTCGATAGCCAGTCAGGATAGTGCATCATGGTTCAACGGAGAAAAGAAAGAGAAAGAGAGGGGAAAAGGAAAAAGAAGAAAGAAGAAAGAGAAATAAAACGAATAAATTCATAAAAACAGAAACGAGGAAAGAGAGAAAAAAAAGAAAAAGAAGAATAGAAAAATTCGGTAACTAGTCAGAATAGTGTATTATGGTTTAACGAAGAAAAGAAAGGGAAAGAAGAAAAAAAGAAATAGGAGATAGAAGAAAAAGAAGAAAAGCTCGTGTACAAACAAAATTAATTCAAACAGAAGACGAGGAAAGAACGGTAAAAAAAGAAAAATTTGATAATCAACCATGATAATGCATTACGGTTTAACGGAGGAAAGAAAGAGGAAAAAAAGAAAAAAGAAGAAAAGGAGTGGAGAGAGGAAAGTAGCGAAGGTTCGCCGCAGGGGACGTGGATGATGATCTCCAAAAGAGAGCGAAAAAACAAAAAAAGAATTCGATAGCAAGCCAGGATAGTGTATTACAGTTTAACAGAGAGAAAGAAAGAGGAAGAAAAGAAAAAAGAAGAGAGAGAAGAAAAGGAGTAGAGAAGAAAGTAGCAAAACTTTGTCACAGTGGTCGTGGATGATGATCTCCAAAACAGCAAAAAAAAACAAAAAAAAAATCGATAGCGAGCCAGGATAGTGCATCACGGTTTAACGGAGAAAAGAAAAGAGAAAGAGGAGCAAAAAGAGAAAAGAAAAACGAAGAAAAGAAGTATAGAGAGGAAAATACCGAAACTTTGCTGCAGGGGTCGTCGATGATGATCTCCAAAAGGGCAAAAAGAAACAAAAAAAGAATTCGATAGCGAGCCAGGATAGTACATTACACTTTAACAGAGAGAAAGAAAAAGAAAGAGGAGCAAAAAGAAAAAAGAAGAAAGAGAAGAAAAGGAGTAAAGAGGAAAGCAGCGAAACTTTACCGCAGGGGTCGTCAATGATGATCTCCAAAAGATCAAAAAAACAAAAAAAGAATTCGACAGCAAACCAGGATAGTGCAATACGGTTTAACGAAGAAAAGAAAGAGGAAAAAAAAGAAAAAAGAAGAAAAGGAGTGGAGAGAGGAAAGTAGCGAAGGTTCGCCGCAGGGGTCGTGGATGATGATCTCCAAAAGAGCGAATAAAACAAAAAAAGAATTCGACAGCAAACCAGGATAGTGCAATACGGTTTAACAAAGAAAAAAAAGAAAAAAGAGAAGAGAAGAAGTAGAGAGGAAAGCAGCGAAACTTTACCGCAGGGGTCGTCGATGATGATCTCCAAAAGAGAGCAAAGAAAACAAAAAAAGAATTCGATAGCGATCCAGGATAGTACATTACAGTTTAACAGAGAGAAAAAAAAAAGAGGAGCAAAAAGAAAAAAGAAGAAAGAGAAGAAAAGGAGTAAAGAGGAAAGCAGCGAATGTTTACCGTAGGGGTCGTCGATGATGATCTCCAAAAGAGAGCGAAAAAAACAAAAAAAGAATTCGATAGCGAGCCAGGATAGTGCATCACGGTTTACCGGAGAAAAGAAAGAGGAAAAAAAGAAAAAAGAAGAAAAGGAGTGGAGAGAGGAAAGTAGCGAAGGTTCGCCGCAGGGGTCGTGGATGATGATCTCCAAAAGAGAGCGAACAAAACAAAAAAAGAATTCGACAGCAAACCAGGATAGTGCAATACGGTTTAACGAAGAAAAAAAAGGAAAAAGAGAAGAGAAGGAGTAGAGAGGAAAGCAGCGAAACTTTACCGCAGGAGTCGTCAATGATGATCTCCAAAAGAGAGCGAACAAAACAAAAAAAGAATTCGATAGCGAGCCAGGACAGTGCATCACGGTTTATCGGAGAAAAGAAAGAGGAAAAAAAGAAAAAAGAAGAAAAGGAGTGGAGAGAGGAAAGTAGCGAAGGTTCGCCGCAGGGGTCGTGGATGATGATCTCTCCAGAGGGGTGCACCAGAGGATGACGCGTGACTCACAAAGTGCCCACTGTCCCGCACACCCTGTTCCCTGGCCATTGTCGAACCCGGGCCCCGAAGCACAGGGGGACAACCGGCCCCCCGCCTCTATTATACCAGTGCTTCCGCGTACGACGGAATTGCGGTTACGCCGGACGACTCCATTCACCGAGATTACGTGCTCGATAACGTCTGTTTTGTCCAAACATGACTCCCCGGGCCCGGTATAATCCGATTGATTTAATAAAACGTCTGCGTCGAGGCGCGGGGCACCGATCACGTCTGCGACTTTAACACGTTCAACGCAGACAGAATTTTCGACCGTTTGCGGAAGAGAAACGAAGCTAACGATACATTCCATGAGTACTAAATGATGAAGAATGAGAAATCCAGGGGAATTCTGCGAATTAAAAAATATCTACGACATTAACAGTAGGTTTACGGATGGTTTTTGTATATCTACTTTTATGGAGAAACATTAGATTTACGAGTAAAGAAACTCACGTATTTTCTTTAAAACGAACACCATGAGTTTAATTTCAAAACAATTACGATATTGACAAACTTAATATATGTTGATTAAATCTGATAACATTGTTTTATTAAAATAACTGACCCGTCAAATTACGGGTTCCGTAAACCTAGTTTTAATGACAATGGTAAAATTATTTTTCGCTATATTCCATGCATTTTTCACCTTAAAAAATAAAAATATATCCACGTATATTGTGGGTTAATCCTTTACGGAGAAGAAACGAAGCTACCGATATATTCGGTGGATACTAAATGATTAAAAATGAGAAATCGAAGGGAATTCTGCGAATTAAAAAATATCTACGACATCAATGACAATGCTAAAATTAATTCTCGCTATATTCCATGCATCTTTCACCCTAAAAAATAAAAATATATCCACGTATATTGTGAGTTAACCGTTTGCCGAGGAGAAACGAAACTAACGATACATTCAGTGTATCTTAAATAATTAAAAATGACCAATCGAAGGAAATTTTGCGAATTAAAAAATGTTTACGACATCAATGACAATGCTAAACTTATTTCTCGCTATATTCCACGCATCTTTCACCCTAAAATAAATAAAGAAATATCCACGTATATTGTGAGTTAACCCTTTGCCAACGAGAAACGAAGATAACGATACATTCGGTGGAGATCGACATCCACGTACAATCATCAACATCGACGAGTATACTGTCGTCGCTGGATTTTCGCGACGCGTATAAATGAGCGCTGGGAATAGGAAGCGTGAGAGTTAACTGGTTAAGGCAACTGTTGTCGGTTGTTTGCATAATCGGTGGAGTGACCGAAAGCGGCGCTATTCGCGGCACAGCTGTCAAGTGTCACGTGGTCTGGTGATTTCGGTGACAGCTTTGGCCGTCGGGGGGATTGGCTGCGGCTATTTCAATCCTCGTGTTATCTACGCGGGGTGTATCTTAATCCCTTTTCGCTAAGAGCAATCGGTCAGTTTTGATTTATGTTTCATGCGGTAGCTGTGAGACGCCGTGGGTATGTTTTTGTTCGGATTAGAGGATGTTGAATTATAGCAACGTGTTATCTGCATAGGGTGTGTCTTTATCCGTTTTTGGTAAGAGGAATAGGGCACTTTTGATTTATGCTTTGTATAGTATCAGCTAGTCACGTTTGGTTTCTATTCGAGGGTTTAGAGGATGTCCAGTTGTTAATCTATGTAGGATGTATATCAAGACTAAGTAGGATCATGCTGAAAACGGGAACGGGGCCTTTTCAGACCCACATCGATATTCATTCGCGAGATTTCGTACTCTCTACTATTATTCTCTACTTTCTATTATTCATTTCCACCAGACAAACTACTCCTTCGAATTTTCTAAGAAGAGAAATAATTTTTTTTACTTCCAAAAATTATTTTGAAAATGTCGAGACATTTTTGAAATTTTTTTTATTTTTACCAAATAGTACAGTCCATGACCCATAACGTAAAATTGGGCCCGTGTTCGTATCTGTTTCCTAAGCGGAGAAATAATTTTTCCTATTTCCAAAAATTATTTGAAAAACACCGGGACTTTTTTGAAATTTTTTTTATTTTTCCCAGATAGTACGGCCCATATCCTGTAATGCAAAATTGGGCCCATGTTTGTATCTCTTTCCTAGACGGAGTAATAATTTTTCCTACTTCCAAAAATTATTTCGAAAACATCGGGACTTTTTCGAAATTTTTTTTATTTTTCCCATATAGTACGGTCCACGGCTCATAACGTAAAATTGGGCTCGTGCTCGTATCTCTTTTCTAAGTGGAGAAATAATTTTCCCTATTTCCAAAAATTATTACGAAAACACCGGAACTTTCTCGAAATTTTTTTTATTTTTTCCACATAGTACGACCCATAACCTATAACGAAAAATTGGGCCCGTGCTCGTATCTCTTTCCTAATCGGAGAAATAATTTTCCCTATTTCCAAAAATTAATTCGCCTACATTTCTTTCTTATCTTTGTAACCTTCTTAACGATAAAAGAAAAACTAAAAAATAAGAATATAAATATAAACTAAATTAATTTCAATGTATACACACAATATAAATTCATTTCAATGTATATAAATACAAATGAAACAATCAGAAATTATAACCAAAGATAAATTACTGTAATAGAATTTTAAATTACAAATTGTAATCTTACAAATCCGTAAATAATACCGTAAATAATTTCTATAAATATAATCGAACTATCGTAATATCGTAAATACCGTGAGTTGTTATTACGTTATGCAGTAACATAAATTATAAATCTCTCTGGATAAATTACACAATTATGGAAATTATAGAATTTCAGTGTCGTTTACTGCAACATTATCATTCACCATCTGAAGCACGCGTGTAATAGTGCAACGCGGTGTAATAAAGGGCGGTTTCTTACGTAGCGAGGCAATTATTTGCAGGATTAATTCGGTCCGATTCGTTGGGGATTTCTTCGAACGACCGATCGGTTTGCGTAATCCGATTTGTTTATCTTGCCGAGATTTCGCAGATATGGAATATCTCTGGGAACAGATTTCCCGGTAATTCCACGGGATTAGACGGTTTTATCGTCCAGCTGCCGATCGTTAGTTCTGCCTCGTTTACTAAATTTCAATTGATTCCCCTGCGTTCGAGACCGCGTTCGCTTAATCGACGAACACAGGATCGTATTCGACACGTGATAATCCCGAAAATAGCGACGTTTAATTTCTGTAATTTCAACAGACGACCCCGTTCGGTAGAACGACGGAAATGCAATTATTTTCCGCAGATAATGGACCCGTGACATTTCAAATACGTCTAACAAGATGGAAATTGTTCGAACTCGACTTTCTCTTCGTTTCGAACGTTTCTACGTTCGAAACGTTGCTATATAGTTCGTGACTTTAACGTATTATGCACCGCTTTATTCGATTCTTGCTTTCTACAATTTATTTATTTACTTTTTTATTACGATATATAGTTTCTTTATTTAATTCTTGGCTTCGTAAGGATGTATTATTTTTCTGTATGTATTTTACAATTCCTTATGCTTCTTTATGTGTGTTCGTAATACTAGGCTGGTCGAAAAATATTTTTAGTATAAAATACTAGCGATATTTTATTTTATTTGAAAATCAAATTAATTTTATTTAACTCTTTATTATCTTAAAGGTAGTTGTGTCATTTATTTTTAGTACATCGAGGACAATATTGTATGTTTAAAAACAAAAGAGCATTATTTATTATTTTCAAAATTTTCTTTATTTTTGTCAGATAGTACGGCCCATGATCTGTAACGCAAAATTGGGCCCGTGTTCATATCTCTTTCCTAGACGTAGAAATAATTTTTTCTATTTCCAAAAATTATTTGGAAAACACCGTTACTTTTTCGAAATTTTTTTTATTTTTACCAGATAGTACGGCCCATAACCTATAACGCAAAATTGGGCCCATGTATGTATCTCTTTCCTACGGAGAGAAATAATTTTTTCTATTTCCAAAAATTATTTCGAAAACCCCGAGACTTTTTTGAAATTTTTTTTATTTTTACCAGATAGTAAGGCCCATATCCTATAATGCAAAATTGGGCCCATGTTTGTATCTCTTTCCTAGACGGAGAAATAATTTTCCATATCTCCAAAAATTATTTCAAAAAGATTGTGACTTTTTTGAAATTTTTTTTATTTTTCCCAGATAGTACGGCCCATAACCTATAACGCAAAATTGGGCCCATGTATGTATCTCTTTCCTACGTGGAGAAATAATTTTTCCTTCTTCCCTTTATTTCGAAAATGTTATAAGAAACGAGGAAACAAAAAAGACTGCTTTTAATAGTGCAAATTTTAGGTATTACTGTATCAAACAAAGTACGAGAGAGAGATCGAAATCGAAATCGAGAGCGAGAGAGAGAGAGAAGGAGAGAGAGAGAAAGAGCTAGCAGTGAATAAACGACGAGTTGGAAATCGAAAACGAAGAGAAAATCTGTTATCTCCAATCTGCGCGGTAAATCAATTTTACGCATCTTCGATTATTCGATTTCTGCCGGTTAAATCACCGATTTTATTGCAACGCAGAGGGGCCCGTGGAGGGCCGGTGTAGGGCCCGTGGAGATCGGAGCTCTTACGGCATTCCAATCACGATCGTTTTACAGACCGCTCGTGCCGATTCGCCGACGAGTTTACGACCTCCTTTTTCTCTCTGCCAGCTTTCCGCGTCCTTGTCACGCGAGTCACGAGAGAGAGAGAGAGAGACGGTCTCGTCTCTCGCGCGAGATAAGCTCGCTCCGGCCGCTTAATTGCTCGTTTCCTGTCCAGAAGCGAGGCGGACTGGATGCCACGCTTCGAGCCGTGTTTCCCGCCACCTCCCTCCGATTTCCAACCTACCGATACACCGAGCAATTAACACGGCAATCGACTCGCTTCTACGGATCCTCTGCCACCCCCGTTTCTGCTATTCTAATCGCATTAACGACGCATATCTACGATCTTCCCACCTTGGCAAGTTTCATCTCTGATCGCGATCCGGTCGAGGTGTGCTTTGATAATTATTCTTACGAATATATCGCGGAGAGAAAAAGAAGGAGGAAAATATTATAAGTTTCGTATCAAATTTGAGTAGGAATATAAATTTAATAATAAATTTTAGAGATCGAACGACCTCCGTTTCTACCATTCTAATTGCATTATGGATGCATACGTCCAATCCTGTCATCTTGGAAAGTTTCATTTGTGATCGCGATCCGGTCGAGGTGTGCTTTGATAATTATTCTTACGAATATATCGTGGAGAGAAAAAGAAGGAGGAAAATATTATAAGTTTCACATCAAATTTGAGGAGGAATATAAATTTAATAATAATTTAATAATAAATTTTAGAGATCGGACGACCCCCGTTTCTACCATTCTAATTGCATTATGGACGCATATGTACGATCTTCTCACCTTGGAAAGTTTCATCTCTGATCGCGATCCGGTCGAGGTGTGCTTTGATAATTATTCTTACGAATATATCGTGGAGAGAAAAAGGAGGAAAATATTATAAGTTTCACATCAAATTTGAGTAGGAATATAAATTTAATAATAATTTAATAATAAATTTTAGAGATCAGACGACCCCCGTTTCTACCATTCTAATTGCATTATGGACGCATTATGGATGCATACGTCCAATCCTGTCATCTTGGAAAGTTTCATTTGTGATCGCGATCCGGTCAAGGTGTGCTTCGATAATTACTCTTAGGAGTAAAGAAAGAAGGAAAATATTTTAAGTTTCACATCAAATTTCAGTAGGAATATAAATTTAATAATAAATTTTAGAGATCGGACGACCCCCGTTTCTACCATTCTAATTGCATTATGGATGCATACGTCCAATCTTCCCACCTTGGGAAGTTTCATCTTTGATCGCGATTAGATCAAGGTGTGCTTCGATAATTACTCCTAGGCGTAAAGGAAGAAGAAAAATATCGTAAGTTTCACACCGAATATCAGGTAGGAATATGAATCTAATTTGCATTCCTGAAAAGACGTACACTCTCGTCTGAACCAACAATATCGTAAGTTGTTCATAGTATCCTAAGTTCAAACATCAAACCCAAACGCAAATACTCTTGTAACGTAAAAACAAGAATAAAAAAGCCTGAAAAAAGTTAGTTTCCGTCTCTAAAGAGACGTATACCCTCGTCTGAACCAACAAAGTATTAAGTTTGGAATTAACACTTGCAACGCGTTAGATAACGCGAGATCTTCCACGTCCGAACCCTCTCGAGTTTCCTATCGGTTTGGAATTTTAATACTTGTTACCGAATTCACGGTCACTGACGAACTTTTGCAAAAAAATGTGATTATAAATTTATGATATATAGTTTAAGTTCGGAGGAATATTGTATAAAAAAAAGTTAAAATAATTTTTCATATAGTTTCCCAATCCTACTTGTCCGTGTTTTGATATAGAAAACATATTTCCGATAAGGCACCAAAAATCAAACAGTCTTCTAACTTTCTTCTAAAGATTTTTTACCCTTTTAATCCTTTGACTATTGTGAGCGCCTTAATTACTGTGAACGAAAACGCAGTTTTCTTCGAAGACGAATCGATTGACCAAACGATCAGTGAGAATTGAAATGTACACGAATAGAAAATCATGGTTGTACAAGCAAAGGCGTAACAGAACTTGCCACCGGCGCATTAGGGATTGGAAACAGATCGATGATATTTATTTCGTCTATATGCCAGGCTGAATTTACTACTTCCAGTCGTTAAAGATAATCTATGGAACTCGCATCGGTGGCAGTAAATACTTATAAGGTGTGCAACGTGATATTTAAATGTCCCGATTATTCTCCGAGCCGAGTATTCGTTTCATTTACGGCCTATGCGATAGAAACGTCCGAATAGAAACGTGTTACCGCGAAATATCAACGTGTCGAGAGTTTATCGACCGATAAATATGTATACGCCTCTATCCGTATTAATCTTTTACTCCAAAGCTGATATTAACCCATTTGCATCATATGGAAATATGAAAAAACTCCCATATCACCGAAAAATTGTTATTTTATATTCACGCGTAAAATTGTATAAAAGTAAAAAGAAATCATTTTTCAGCATTATTCGTTAGAAATTTCGTTCAGCGTGTAATATTCGAAATGTGGAATGCGTATAGGCACTTGAGAATTTTCACACTGGTAAATAGTTTCCTTGTTTTCTTTTCTTCTAGACAAACAACGCGACGCTTTTCAGCTCGTTTCGACCAAGTTGATGGTACGACCATTGGAAAATGTCGTGCAGAAAATCTTGCAGGCAATGACACGGACGTTGTAACTTTTTCTCTTTTTCTTCCTGCATTTAGTTTTCCTATATTATTCGCAATCATTTCTTCGGCAAGTTTTTCTTTCAACGCGTGAAACGCTCTGGCTTTACGAATGTTCTTGAAAATAATATAGTTATCGGTATCGGTGCTTGTCTCTGTGATCTTATACCGTTAGGGAGCGTGTTATTTTATTAATGAAATATTTGGATCGAATTCCGAACGCAGCCGCGTGTATATACGCTTATGATACAAATGAATTAATGTATTCCAATTTCCGAATATGTAAATGTTGTATTTTCTTTATTCAGATTATTTCTTCTTTTATTTCAAACCTTCGATTAAACTTTGTTATACCAAATTTATATTGCAACTCCTCGTAAATTAGAATTTTATAAAAATTAGATTTTTATATTAATATAAGTAGTTTGAAAAATATATACGTACAATATATGTAAATATATTAACAAAAGACACACGTGTATGACTATTATATACGAATATATATAATGTAGAATAGATAAATCTGTGTTTATATACAAAATCTGTATATATATAATTATGTATAATATTCGATGGTTTTTAATTTTTCTAAATACTTTAATTTAATCTAAATTAACGTTGAAGGCGATAGAAGTTTAAACGCGATAATTAAAAATTAGAATTTATTTCCAGGCAGCCTAATACGAAGTGGAAGATATTCGCATAAAATCCGAGACACTCGGTGTAGGAAAAAGAAGAAAAAAAAAATGCACGTTTCAATGATACTTAACTCAGCCTTGCACAAATTCTTGAGATATTTGAATAACATGCATACCAAGCAGCTAAATTAATTCTACTACACCCTTATACATCTACCGTAATTTCACGAGTTCCTGAACAGCGCGACGACCCTTTGGATGTAGCGAACGCATAATTAAAACAGTATTCCCATTAAGGAGTCGGGTTAATTTTTCAGAAAATTCCTCTCTTTTTTCCTTTTCTCCAGAGACCGACGAGCTTTTCAAATTTTCCACGCGTTTTTTATTACTCGTATGTCGAATACTTAAGTCGTGAAATAAAATAATTGAAAAATTCGGTACTGTGCGAAACACTTCATTGTTATGAAAATTTGCAGAAACCATCGAAACCGTGGCATATAATCACAGGATCTCATTCCACTCGATCTCTTGAACCAGGATACAAACAAAGAAATAATCGCAAAATAAAATTATTAAAAAATTCGGTAATAAAAGAGACACTTGGTTTCTTTCAAAAATTTACAGAAACCATCGAAACGTTTCAAAGGACCTTAAATTTCGTTTTGATCCCATGTCATCTAACCACTCGATCCCTCGAACCACAATACAAAGAAAGGATCAATCGCAAAATAAAATTATTAAAAACTTCGGTAATATAAGTGACACTTGGCTTCTCCCAAAAATTTTTAGAAACCATCGAAACGTTTCAGAGGACTCTAATACAACAACTCCACACCAGTCACAACATGACAAAATAAAACTACAATATGAAAAAATAAAACCACAATATGAAAAAATAAAACCACAATATGAAAAAAGGAATAATCGCGAAATAAAATAATTACAAAATTCTCTACTATAAGAAATACTTGGTTTCTCCTCCAAATTTCCAGAAACCATGAAAAGGTTTCAGAGAATCCTAATACAACAACTCTACACTAGTCAGAACATGAAAAAAGAAAGCATAATATGAAAAAATAAAACCACAATATGCAAAAGCAATAATATAAAAAAATAAAACCGCAATATGCAAAAGGAATAATATAAAAAAATAAAACCACAATATGCAAAAGGAATAATATGAAAAAATAAAACCTCAATATGCAAAAGGAATAATATGAAAAAATAAAACCACAATATGCAAAAGCAATAGTACGAAAAAATAAAACCAAAACATCAAAAAGGAATAATCGCAAAATAAAATGATAAAAAAATTCTCTACTATAAGAGACACTTGGTTTCTCCCCAAAATTTCCAGAAACCATAGAAAGGTTTGAAAGGTCCCCACTAAAGAGTGATCTGCCATGCCATATGACAGGAAGACGTCTGCGAATTTGCCCCCAACTTCGCCTGGTCTTCGTCCCAGCGGTTTCTCAGCCTCGAGAATTGGACGCGTGCGATGCAGCTATCCAGGATGTCGCGGATGTCGGAGAGGATCGGAGTAGCGAGATTCCAGACGGAGGATACACGGCTGAGTACGCATTCCTTTCGTTTTCACGCTTGGCGACAGATCGTTTCGCTTTCCTGCTTTTCGCTGCTTCCTGCCGGATGGAAACTCGCCACCGCCTTTCCAACCTCGAGCCTCCTCTCTACATTCCCCATTCTCCATTCCCCATAACAGCCTTCCACGTGTCTTCATCCCAACATCTCTTTCCCATTTTTTCGAAAACAAACGGCCGACGATGGAATAATATCGAAAGTGGTTTTTAAGTTTGTATAAACGATAGATCTGTTGAAATTTTTACTCTTTGCATGTCCTTAGATAATACAATCACAAAATCGAGCAATTTTTCGGTTAATCCATTTGCATTTTAAGCGTATATACACGCTGAATTTTTCTGCTCGCTATCACCGGAGCGTGTATACACCCGGCTGCGTTCGGAATTCGATCCAAATATTTCATTAATAAAATAACACGCTCTCTAACGGTATAAGATCACAGGAACAAGCACCGATACCGATAACTATATTATTTTCAAGAACATTCGTAAAGACAGAGCGTTTCACGCGTTGAAAGAAAAACTTGCCGAAGAAATGATTGCGAATAATATAGGAAAACTAAATGCAGGAAGAAAAAGAGAAAAAGTTACAACGTCCGTGTCATTGCCTGCAAGATTTTCTGCACGACATTTTCCAATGGTCGTACCATCAACTTGGTCGAAACAAGCTGAAAAGCGTCGCGTTGTTTGTCTAGAAGAAAAGGAAACGAGGGAAACTATTTACCAGTGTGAAAATTCTCAAGTGCCTATACGCATTCCACATTTCAAATATTACCACGCTGAACGAAATTTCTAACGAATAATGCTGAAGAATGATTTCTTTTTACTTTTATACAATTTTACGCGTGAATATAAAATAACAATTTTTCGGTGATGTGGGCCCCTTTTTATATTTCCATATGATGCAAATGGGTTAAGATAGACCTAGTGACGATACACAATAGATAAAAATATCCACGAAATTATTAACTCCAATAATTACGTTATTTAATAAAATTCGAAGAAAATTCTCGAGACAGAAGTATTCGAGAAGAAATTACATTTTCACGCCTAAATATAAAATAAAAATTTTTCTGTGATGTGGGCCTTTTTTTATAATTCCATATGATGCAAATAGGTTAAGATAGACCTAGTGACGATACACAGTAGATAAAAACATCCACGAAATTATTAACTCCAATAATTACGTTATTTAATAAAATTCGAAGGAAATTCTCGAGACAGAAGTATTCGAGAAGAAATGACATTTTTACGCCTAAATATAAAATAACAATTTTTCACTGATGTGGGCCCTTTTTTATATTTTCATATGATGCAAATGGGTTAATCATATCGTATGATCTACTGGACAAATGAAAAACTTGGTCACCCTGTGTGAATTTGTCGGTTAAACTCGCATGGAAGTTCGCGGAGCGTTTTCGCATGGCGAGAGAGAGGAAGCAGATGCTTAATTAATTCCTCGCTGGTCTTAATGGTAAAATACGTTCCGTCTGATCTGGCAAGTGGTGACGCGATAGTTTGAAAAACGTTCCTTTTCTCGCGATCAACCGTCGTCGGTGGATCTTTGACCCGGGCTAATTCCCTCCAATTTTCAGACGCGTTCCACATTCCTGCCGGATCGTGTCACGCTGCTTCCGGTCTGTCTCATCAGCGATGACGCGACGGAACAGAAGGGAAACTTTTCTGGGAAACTTTTCGCTTCGCGACAGCTATCTACTCGATATAACCTCCTTTCGCACGCGGCGCGAGTTTATTTCAACGTGATATTGCTTGATTCCCGATGTTGTAGAAAGTTTCTATTCGGATTATGGATTTGAAACTGCGAAATAAGAATGATTTGTATTCTCATCGTGATCTTTTATTTCTCGGGGAAGGTAGTTACTTGTGTTTCAGAGCTATCAGCTCGATAGGTAATGGAAATAACTTCACCTCTTAGGTACGACGCGTTACTATAGTAGCTTTGGTGGATATCTTTCAGAACGACGCGTCATTATAGTAGTTTTGGTGCATATAATCTTTGAGAACGACGCATCACCATAGTAGCTTTCACGAATATCATCTTTCAGAACGACGCGTCATTATAGTAGTTTTGGTGGATATAATCTTTGAAAACGACGCATCACCATAGTAGCTTTCACGGATATCATCTTTCAGAATGACACGTCACTATAGTAGTTTAGGTGGATATAATCTTTGAAAACGACGCATCACCATAGTAGCTTTCACGGATATCATCTTTCAGAATGACACGTCACTATAGTAGTTTTGGTGGATATAATCTTTGGGAACGACGCGTTACTATAGTGGTTTTCCCGAATATCATCTTCGAAAACGACACGTCAGTATAGTAGTTTTGGTGGATATAATCTTTGAAAACGACGCATCACCATAATAGCTTTCACGGATATCATCTTTCAGAATGACACGTCATTATAGTAGTTTTGGTGGATATAATCTTTGAAAACGACGCATCACCATAATAGCTTTCACGGATATCATCTTTCAGAACGACACGTCACTATAGTAGTTTTGGTGGATATAATCTTTGGGAACGACGCGTTACTATAGTGGTTTTCCCGAATATCATCTTCGAAAACGACACGTCAGTATAGTAGTTTTGGTGGATATAATCTTTGAAAACGACGCATCACCATAGTAGCTTTCACGGATATCATCTTTCAGAACGACGCGTCACTATAGTAGCTGTGGTGGATATAATCTTTGAAAACGACGCATCACCATAGTAGCTTTCACGGATATCATCTTTCAGAACGACGCGTCACTATAGTAGTTTTCATGGATGGCATTGGTTTGGACGGCGCGATGGTATAGTGGTTTTGATAGATACCATCTTTGAGAACGGCACGTCACTATAGTAGCTTGACGCGTGTTTAACCCCTTGACATGCAAATAAAAAATGGAATCTGATGCATCCGAAAAGTACTGTTTAATTTAATTTAATTTCAGTTAATTTAATTTAATTACCGAACAATTATACACAAATCTACAAACAGAACATTTTATTTTGAAATTTCCTTCGTTATACAATGTTTAATCGATTTTAGATATAATATCGAAGAAAAAACGTAAAAATCAGTGCAGAATTCAAAAAAATCTATTGTGAGACATGAAATGGATGTCAATAAAAAATGATGCAAATAAAACATATACAGCGTGTCCCACGAATCTCGTTTCCCCGAAGTCTCGGGATATATACGTTACATGCAATTTATTTAAATAGTTTAATACTCATCTGGATGTCAACAACATAAAATTACAGTTTTGGATAACCTCAGAAGATCGTCTGATTTTTATTTCAATTATTTCTTACATATAATATATCAAGATTTTTCTAATATTCGTTAATTCGGTTTATTTCTTTAATACATCTGCACTCGTACGAATTTTTGTTCATGCAAATCAACTTGGTTAAAGATGAAAAAACCTGTGACCGATATATCTACCGTTGCAACAGTCGCAGTTTTATTTTCCCTGAAATCTTTGCGCGATATAACAAATGGACGAGAGAAAATTCGGGCAGGTGGAAAAATGGTGGCAGGAGGGAAGAAACGACAATGGAGAGAGAACCGAAGCGTATGTCCTCCCTTTTCGAGGTGACAAATTCGAAAGATTGCCCGTGAAATCGCGAAGACCCGACGAAATTCGCGTGTAATTCTCCCGTAACCAGCGTGGCACGATTAAACGGAAACGAAATGCTTGGTTCGCGTGGTCGCTTCCGATTTGTAGCGTCTCTCCTCGCGATATTAATACTTTTCAAGGAAATAAACGAAATAAACGTGCATGATCTTTTCTAAACTCCACGAGGCGAGCCTGCGACTTATAATTGCGAAGTAAAATTGATACGTAAGTGGTATGCGTGGTGCGTACACCACGCGTAATTTATTAGCGAGCATCAGAGATGGTCAAACCTTCCAAAGACGTTTGTAATACGTAATATTTGAGTTTATAATATATGTATATACATACAATATTAATATTAACACTAGGTTTACGGACATTTTTGAATACCTATCTTTATGGAGACTCGTCAGATTAACGGGTAAAGGAAACTACGTACTTTCTTAAAAAATAATAACACGAGTTTAATTTAAAAACAATTGCGATGTTAACACTAGGTTTACGGGCGTTTTTTGTATAATTATTTCTACGGACGCCTATCAGATTTAAGGGTAAAGGAAACCATGTATTTTCGTTAAAAAACAAAGATGGGTTTTATTTGAAAACAATCGCAATATTAACAGACTTAATATAAGTTAATTAAATCTGTTAATATCGAATAATGGAAGCAACCGATCCGTCAAATTGACGGGTCCCGTAAACTAGTGTTAACAAATTTAATATAAGTTGATTAAATCTGATCAAATACCTAAATGTATTAAACACAGATTTGACAAATGAAAAATCAAGAGAGATAATTTCATTACCTACTTTAATTTTTTCTGCTATTATATTCTCGCAATTGTCGAAAATACACATCAACCTTAAAAAAATAATAATCTATACCATAAAGAAGAGGTAGAGTACCATTTTAATCACGGTTGTATTTCTATGGCTATTAAAATCTCGCGGGATGAAATTTCTTTTATCCGACACAGGCTGTTCCCACAATCGCCACTTATATTTAACAAATACTTAAATGTATTACACACAGATTTGACAAGTGAAAAATCAGAGAGAAATAATTTCATTACCTATTTTATTATATTCTCGCAATTGCCGAAAATATACATCAACCTTAAAAAAATAATAATCCATACCATAAAGATAGGGAGAGTACCATTTTAATCACGGTTGTATTTCTATGGCTATTAAAATATCGAGGGATGAAATTTCTTTAATCCGATACAGGTTGTTCCCACAATCGTCACTTATATTTAACAAATACTTAAATGTATTACACACAGATTTGACAAGTGAAAAATCAGAGAGATAATTTCATTACCTATTTTATTTTTTTCTCGTATTATATTGCCGAAAATATATATCAACCTTAAAAAAATACTAATCTATACCATAAAGAAGAGGTAGAGTACCATTTTAATCACGGTTGTATTTCTATGGCTATTAAAATCTCGCGGGATGAAATTTCTTTTATCCGACACAGGCTGTACCCGACAATCGCCTAATTATTTCGCATGCCATTTATGAATCAGCTGACACAATGAAAGGTATATTCAGACTGTGTCGTCGATACCGTAATTGAGCCTTCATTCATCCCTACAAAGTGCATCTTCCTCTGCTCGGGAGCACCTCTAGAAACACATCGCGTTGATTATTTCTATTAAACGCAATCAGTGCCATTGACTTCATTGCCGCTGTATAGAGTCATTTAATGGCGCATTAACGCTCGGACTAGCCATTACGCTTTATACCGGCCATTCCTCTCTGTGTTCCACAACGACCAGCGGATTATTCAAAACGTATTTCACCTCCGAAGTTAACCCTTCCAGTCACGTCTGATGTTTTATCGCCAAATGGCCCCGGCTCGATAACTCGCTTCCGAAAACTCCGTTCTCGTGTTTCAGTAACCGATACAGAACCGTTTTCAGCTACGTTCTCGATTTTAACACTTTGCACTCGAGAGGTGACTCTCAGTTACCATTCGTTTTAATGCCGTAGCTAGAATTCGAATAAGCGATAATAACTATCGTAGGAAGCTTAATTTTAGGAAAGTAGGATTACAGGATAACGTCAAAGTTACCGATAGACAAATGTTGTTTTTTTCGAAATCAAACGTTGAGTTTCGCGGGCTTTACAGGGGGACGAAACGCGAATCGACGAAAGCTTTAAAAGAGAGACCTTCGACGGTATACGCAGAGACTTTTGCGAGATTCGAGAGACTAGAGAGATTTGTGAGATCCGAGAATATCGTCGTGAAATTCGAAGAAGCGTTTTTTCTCTTCCCACTCGTTAAAGAGTGAAATTTCGCGAGTTCTATTAGTTCCTTTAACCGTTCTCGTTGTGTCTTCGATTCTTTCTATAAACCAAGGCGAAAGAAAACCCATCTTTGGTTTTCTACGCTATATTAAAAATAACTACACGCGAAATATCGAAATAAAATACTTCCGTTTGTTCCAAAGGCAAACGTGTAATTTTCTTTGCATATTTTCACATATGGGGTATCACCGAGTTTATAGAAACGTAAGAAAAGTTTCTTCTTCATAACGAAAAATTCTTCGAGTGCAAAGGGTTAAACCCTTGCACTACTTTCGCGAGTCTTACTCGTGATGAAAATATTGTGCCAAATTTGATTATCACGAGTTTGACTCGTTGCTACAATTCCATACCATATTTCACCATCGACAAAGCAAATTTCTCTCCGGCGTACGTTGGAAATAAAACGGAATAACAACAACAAAAAATAACAAGCGCGAGTAGTGAGGGGTCTGTTGAAAAAAAAAGAAAAAAGGAAAAGGGTGAAGACGGGGATCCGAGGGTGGGGTAATTCGAGCGCGTTTTAACCCTTTGCGGTTCGAATTATATTTCAATTTTGTTACCAGTAGCCCTTAACGTTTCTAAATTTATTATTTGGAATTTATTTCGACTAAAAAATAGAGCTGTTTAAATAAATAAAGGAAGAAAGAAATTCGATTAAAAATCAGATATATTTACGCTATTGTTACACTTTGTAATTTTCAAGTGTAAATCTCTTGAAACGATTTCCCAATGTCGAGTCACACTCGACATACGACCGCAAAGGGATATTTAAAGCGGTAAACGGTAAATTCGCGTGACGAGTTTCGCATTACGATTATTTATAAAATTCACTTTCTCGTTTATTTTTTCGTTCTTTCCTCTGACAATTCCTCATAACAGAGGATATCGCTGGCTGCACAGAGTGGAGAAGATAATTACGAAGCTAAACAAGAGAAGAAGGTAGCCGAGTTTGCTCTGTTTAACTCGATCCTTCACGCTTCCGAGGTCTTTGCTTTCCGATTCTCGAAAGCACACCCTGACATGCCGATAGAATAGGTTACGTTATCACGGTTTTTATCTCGCGTTAACTCGAAGTAACTCCGAATCCACGGACGGTCTTGTATCGCTGCTTATCGCTCGCATCCCATTCACATGCCGCTTAATCTCGGTATTTTATTACACGCCACGTACGATATATTCGTGCAATAGGCATTGTCGGGTGTTGCACGATTACAGCTGTAACCGTTGCAGTCTATCGCAAAGCGATTCTCCGGGTTGCCGAGTCAAAGGCAAAGGCAGTGTGTGCCCAAACATCGCGGAGATAACCTTGCGTTTGTGTCTGTGATCCGCCGATATGCTTTCATCTGTCATTAGAGGCCAATGTCGACCTGGTGCCATCTGTATTGCCGCAGAAGCCACTGTGTTTCTCTTCACATGCGAAGGAAAATTGAAACTGCGATGCTGATTACGATGCTGTGATATTTACACGAGTTCTGATCTTAGTTCTATGTAGATCCGCTATATCGTTTCAATTATTTTCTATCGTTCGTGATTTGTTACGATTCGATGCTTGGTAATTTAACAAAAGCTACTTATTTTGTCTCCGTCTCTGTCTCTGACGGTGAAGTAAAATTGAAACTGCGATGCTGATTACGATGCTGTGATATTTACACGAGTTCTGATCTTAGTTCTATGTAGATCCGCTATATCGTTTCAATTATTTTCTATCCTTCGTGATTTGTTACGATTCGATGCTTGGTAATTTAACAAAAGCTACTTATTTTGTCTCCGCCTATGTCTCTGACGGTGAAGTAAAATTGAAACTGCGATGCTGATTACGATGCTGTGATATTTACACGAGTTCTGATCTTAGTTCTATGTAGATCCGCTGTATCGTTTCAATTATTTTCTATCGTTCGTGATTTGTTACGATTCGATTCTTGGTAATTTAACAAAAGCTACTTATTTTGTCTCCGTCTCTGTCTCTGACGGTGAAGTAAAATTGAAACTACGATGCTGATTACGATGCTATATTTAGGCGAGTTCTGACCTAAATTTTATGTAGATCCGCTGTATCGTTTCAATGATTTTCTATCGTTCGTGATTTTTTATGATTCGATGCTTGGTAATCTAACAAAAGCCATTGCGTTTGCCTCTGTCTCTGTCTCTGACGGTGAAGTAAAATTGAAACCGCAATGCTGATTACGATACTACGGTATTTAGGCGAGTTTTGACCTAAATTCTATGTAGATCTGCTATACCGTTTCAATTATTTCTTACCGTTTGGCAAGTGGTATGGTTTGATGCTTCGTAATCTAATAGAATCCATTGCGTTTGTCTCTGTCTATGTCTCTGTCTCTGTCTCTGTCTGTGAAATAAAATTGAAACCGCAATGCTGATTACGATACTACGGTATTTAGGCGAGTTTTGACCTAAGTTCTATGTAAATTCGCTGTATCATTTCAATTATTTTTTATGATCTTATGAAAAAGTGTTGGAACGCGAAAAGACGAAAGAAGAGAACGCAAAATCCAAAATGGTACACGAAACATTGCATCACCGCGTTATCGACAGGTTATAACAAAGATTAGTTCATAGCAGCGTGCCCCTGTTACCGTCCCCCTGTTTAGGAGAAACTTTTCGAGAACCTGAGCGAGCCTCGTGCATGATTAATTCCGGGGGTTGTTCCCCCAGGAAAGGGGCCAGCGCTAAATCATCCGAGGACCAAAAGTCCCCGGGTCTGTGCCGGCAGGCTGCCAATCGACCCTTGATTCGAAAATCCGGATCACGAGGGAGGATTAGCACGGGCTTAAGTCCAAGCCTCGGCCATTTTTATCCAGCCGGCTGCGCCCCGACCAATTCATCATCCCGCCTTCTAATGTATGCACTTCTCTCTCTCTTTCTCTTCCTAAGTTTTGTCTCTCTCTCTCTCTCTCTCTCTCTCTGTGTTTCTAAGTTTCATCTCTCTTTTACTTTCTGTCTCTCTTTCTAAGTTTCGTCAATTGCGAAAATATAATACGAGAAAAAAATAAAATAGGTAATAAAATTATCTCTCTAAGATTTTTCACTTGTAAAATCTGTGTGTAATAGATTAATTTGGAATTTATTGGTAATATCTATTTAATATCTATTTAATAGTGGAATTTATTAAATATAGGTATGTTGTCGTAATGTTAAAAAAAATAATAATTTGTGATAAATTTTATAATGGGAAAAAAAAAATATTTGGTTCGGAAAAAATAAATCTATTTAAAATTTTAAAAAATCCTAATATAGTTTATCGTCGGAGAAAATGAAATCCATTTAAAATTTTTAAAAATCCTAATAAAATTTATTGTATCATTGGAAAAAAGAAATCCATTATTTTTATGATTTTAAATGGATTTCTTTTTCCCAAACCATAATTTAACAATTATCTTCCAGTATTATTTTGATTTTAAACATGTTATTATTCTTTATCGCGTTATTTCGACAGTGTTTTCGTAATTGCGAACAAAGCTTCGACTCTTTTGAAATTTATTTTCGTTCCTTTTATGTATTTCTTTTTCAACGATATTAGCAACATCCAATGCGAAGCAGCGTTTAATAAATAAATCCATTATTTGCGAGCTTTGCTCCTCTTCCGGTTTCTGCATAAAACACGCTTTTAACATTTCCAACATGCTCGTCGAAGAAGCTCGTAAAAAGCTTTATGAAACTGTAATCCCCAGCGGATAAAAAGGTATGGATTTGAAAAGTGGTTTGAAAATCGTTTCGAAATAGATTTCGCGAAATAAATTGAATTTTATCGCCGTTACTCGCGACTATTATGTAAATTCCGTTTTATACTATTCGTAAATATTTCAAGGTTGCCGACATCGTTGGCTATTTTTTAACACTTTGACTACCATATTGGTCAGTTGTGAATGGAGCCTGTTTTCTCAGTGGGGTCGTCAGTAGCCGTATCGCTGACAGGAATGCAGCGATTGCTTAGAATGATTAAAAACAATTCTTGTGAAATATTATTCATGTATTAGGAAACGCAAAAAAAAAAGAAATAAATAAAGGCATCGAACGATTAAAAATTTTAACCCTGTTGGTCCTTGCAGGTTTATATCGTGTTTCATCATTTCATAGTATTCGTGATTCGTTTATTGAATTTACTTTTTTTTTCTATTGATATTTCATTCGGAAAAAGAATATTATTAAATAACACATTAAAAGTTTTGATCTATAATAGATAATACAAATTAGGAATATTCGAAATAAGGGAAATGCAGGACATTTTGTTTATAGCGTTTATAGCAAAAATTCCACGCCATTTATTTGCGAATCTAATAACGAAATTAACGATGAAAAAGAAAAAGTCACGAAGAAAAAGTTATAAAAGGATATGTTAATTTTAAGTTGAATAAATAACATATAATTTTGTGATTCTTTTAGGAATCTTTCTATTCTTATTAAATCTTTCTAAAAGAAATTGTTTACTAAATAATTCTTGCTAAAAAGAAAAAGAGAAAAAAAATACTGTCGAATAAATAACACGAAATAATTTTGTGACTTCTTTAAGAATCTTTCTATTTTTACTAAATCTTTCCAAACTACGAAACTACTAAATTTTTCTAAACTAAATTCTTTCTAAAACGAAAAAGGAGAAAGAAAAATATTGGATAAAATATCTATTTTATCATAAAATCCTATGCCTGAGATAAGAAAAAAATTAAAGATGTCACGCGAGTATTCAAAACTCCACTGATCCTTATATATAAAAGTAACTGTAAAAAATAATATTCGACGTGTTCATCGTTTCTTTTCTTTTTTATACGCCAAGTGAAGTAATCCGGTTTTCCCATTCGAAAGACGTATTACTCACTGCGGGAGCATGAACGTTATAATCGCAATACTTCATTGGATCCGTTCTGGGAATCACGCCGGAGGAATCGTCACTGGTATTACACAATGGACCATTCTGTTCCATTATTCCTCGTTTCCGCGAAAACCAGCCAGAGATACGGATATCACGGCGATGCAATAAAGTTAAGAACCAGGCGCCTGCGTGGCTGCCGCGAATTAACCCATTTGTATCATATGGAAATATGAAAAAAGACCCATATCACCGACAAATTCTTATTTTATATTTACGCGTAAAATTGTATAAAAGTAAAAAGAAATCATTTTTCAACATTATTCGTTAGAAATTTCGTTCAGCGTGGTAATATTTGAAATGTGGAATGCGTATAGGCACTTGAGAATTTTCACACTGGTAAATAGTTTCCCTCGTTTTCTTTTCTTCTAGACAAACAACGCGACGCTTTTCAGCTCGTTTCGACCAAGTTGATGGTACGACCATTGGAAAATGTCGTGCAGAAAATCTTGCAGGCAATGACACGGACGTTGTAACTTTTTCTCTTTTTCTTCCTGCATTTAGTTTTCCTATATTATTCGCAATCATTTCTTCGGCAAGTTTTTCTTTCAACGCGTGAAACGCTCTGTCTTTACGAATGTTCTTGAAAATAATATAGTTATCGGTATCGGTGCTTGTCCCTGTGATCTTATACCGTTAGAGAGCGTGTTATTTTATTAATGAAATATTTGGATTGAATTCCGAACGCACCCGCGTGTATACACGCTCCGGTGATAGTGACCAGGAAAATTCAGCGTGTATATCCGCTTATGATGCAAATGGGTTAATGAATGCTAAGAAAAATAGGTCAGTCTATACCGGACATCCGGTTTCTATGCAAAATGAAATCGTTACGATCGTATCGGTATTTCCCTACTCTTTTTCTTCGTTTTTTTTTCTGTTTTAATTCCACTTTGGTGTTATAGCGAAACTGGGAGTCTCAAGTGTATACTGAATCCGTGTAACGATGCTTCGGTGTTTGGTTATTAAACCGGAAGTCGTAAAGGCGCTCCGCGTGTGCTAAAAAATAACGCGGAGATTACGATGCCGGGAAAATTACATAACCCTGCTATGGCTTTTAGAATATTATGCGTAACACTCCGCGTTAGAAAACAGAATGAGAATAGATAAAAAGTTTGGGACACAACTCGATTGATATATCAAATTTAAGATAATATAAATCTATAAAAATAAATCGAATACAAAGTGTTAATCCTCTGAACTCGAGTGACGACTCTCAGTCACCGTGAAATTTTAAACACTCGTTTTAATTGATATATCAAATTAAAAATAATATAACGATATGCGAGATATCGAAGTCGAATAATACTACGTGTTAATTATTATACGATGCTTTATTTACCACTGGAAAAAAATAATGGCAGTTTTTTACCTGAAAATCTATAAATTTCTACTCTTCTTTAACCAAAAAATTGCAAACGGTTAGGTTAGATATCGAAATCAAATAATTTTACGATTCCTGTTAATTATTATACGATTCCTTGTTTACCACTCGAAAAAATAACTTCAGTTTTATACCAGAAAACCTGTGAATTCCGACTCTTTTGGAGTTAAAAAAATTCTCGAGTGCAAAGAGAGTTAATGGTGAAACGATGTGATCAAATTGTTGAATATTGAATCAATCTGAAGGAATTAATTTGTGCTAAAAATTTGAAATTTACGTTTATCGATCGCTTTGAGAAATAAATATTTACTTGGTGAAAATTATTATTTAGTACCTCTGGTATTTGGTGGAATCATTTTGAAGGAATTAATTTGTGCTAAAAATTTGGAATTTACGTTTACCCATCGCTTCGAAGAATAAATATTTAATTGGTGAAAATTGTTATTTAGTAACTCATGTAACTCGTAGAATCACTTTGAAAGAATTAATTTGTGCTAAAAATTTGAAATTCACGTTTATCGATCGCTTTGAAAAATAAATATTTACTTAGTGCAAATTATTATTTAATAACTCTGATATCTTGTAGAATCAGTTTGAAAGAATTAATTTGGGTTAAAAATTTGAAATTTACTTTTACCGAACGCTTTGAAAAATAAATATTTACTTGGTGTAAATTATTATTTATTAGCTCTGATATCGAAGAAACACTCGTGTTGAGAAAACTTCTACGACTTTAAGGACGAGGTTTAAAAATGGCGATTTATTTCTGCTCCGCCTAATGGCTGGCTTTGCGAGTTGCTTAGCCATGCTACGAAGTTGGCCTAGAACGTGCTTGCGAGGCACGATTTTGAATTTCAAATAATCGCGGAATCGTCGGGAATGACAAAGAACGTTGATGCGAATTTTGCATAGATAAGACGTCGCGTTTAAAATTCTCCTCTTATCGCCGATTGCAAATAGCGCGAAAACGTGTTGTTTGAATATCTAACGAGGCCTCGATAGTAACGAATGAATTTCACAGCTCGAAGTTGAAAAAGAAATACTTTAAAATACTTCCACTTTATCAAATTAACAAATTTCCAAGCTTTCGCCATTCTTCATCCCGAAGCTTTAGCACTGCGATTTCAAAAACTCCGAAAGCGAAATTGATCGCTTTAATCTATGAACGATTCGTTTAATAATAAAATACTACCAGTTAAATAGATTAAATAAACAAATTTTCCCGTAAATTGTACCAAAGAAAATTTCCAAAGGAATTATTCGTACGGTGCAGTTAAAAAGGAAAAAACAAAGATCAAATGTACACAAATTAGATTAATTCCTCCGCAAATATTCGCGCCAACGAAAATTAAGTATTTTCGAAGATTTCCTCGCGGAAATCAAATTTCC
>NW_027471399.1:0-25876 GCF_051020765.1 Lasioglossum baleicum
TCTGCGCATGCGCATCCCACAAGACCTGCGCATGCGCATCCACAAAACCTCGCACGTGTTTTTGCTCGACTAGCCTGCGGGATGCATCCTCTCGCACGTGTTTTTGCTCGACTAGCCATGCGCATCCCAAAAAACCTGCGCATGCGCATCCCAAAAAATCTGCGCATGCGCATCCCACAAAAACTGCGCATGCGCATCCACAAAACCTCGCACGTGTTTGTGCTCGACTAGACTGCGGGATGCATCCTTTCGCACGTGTTTTTGCTCGACTAGCCTGCGGGATGCATCCTCTCGCACGTGTTTGTGCTCGACTAGCCTGCCGAGATGCCTCCTCTCGCACGTGTTTTACTCGACTAGCCTGCGGGATGCATCCTCTCGCACGTGTTTTGCTCGACTAGCTGCGGGATGCATCCTCTCGCACGTGCTTTTGATCGACTAGCCTGCGGGATGCATCCTCTCGCACGTGTTTTTACTCGACTAGCCTGCGGGATGCATCCTCTCGCACGTGTTTTTACTCGACTACCCTGCGGGATGCATCCTCTCGCACGTGTTTTTGCTCGACTAGCCATGCGCATCCAAAAAAACCTGCGCATGCGCATCCCAAAAAACCTGCGCATGCGCATCCCACAAAACCTGCGCATGCGCATCCCACAAAACCTCGAACGTGTTTTTACTCGACTAGCCTGCGGGATGCATCCTCTCGCACGTGTTTTTACTCGACTACCTGCGGGATGCATCCTCTCGCACGTGTTTTGCTCGACTAGCCATGTGCATCCAAAAAAACCTGCGCATGCGCATCCCAAAAAACCTGCGCATGCGCATCCCACAAAACCTGCGCATGCGCACCCACAAAACCTCGAACGTGTTTTTACTCGACTAGCCTGCGGGATGCATCCTCTCGCACGGTTTTTACTCGACTAGCCTGCGGGATGCATCCTCTCGCACGTGTTTTTACTCGACTACCCTGCGGGATGCATCCTCTCGCACGTGTTTTTGCTCGACTAGCCATGCGCATCCCAAAAAACCTGCGCATGCGCATCCCAAAAAACCTGCGCATGCGCATCCCACAAAACCTCGCACGTGTTTTTACTCGACTAGCCTGCGGGATGCATCCTCTCGCACGTGTTTTTACTCGACTAGCCTGCGGGATGCATCCTCTCGCACGTGTTTTTACTCGACTAGCCTGCGGGATGCATCCTCTCGCACGTGTTTTTGCTCGACTAGCCATGCGCATCCCAAAAAACCTGCGCATGCGCATCCCAAAAAATCTGCGCATGCGCATCCCACAAGACCTGCGCATGCGCATCCCACAAAACCTCGCACGTGTTTTTGCTCGACTAGCCTGCGGGATGCATCCTCTCGCACGTGTTTTTGCTCGACTAGCCATGCGCATCCCAAAAAACCTGCGCATGCGCATCCCACAAAACCTCGCACGTGTTTGTGCTCGACTAGACTGCGGGATGCATCCTTACGCACGTGTTTTTGCTCGACTAGCCTGCGGGATGCATCCTCTCGCACGTGTTTGTGCTCGACTAGCCTGCGAGATGCATCCTCTCGCACGTGTTTTTGCTCGACTAGCCTGCGGGATGCATCCTCTCGCACGTGCTTTTGATCGACTAGCCTGCGGGATGCATCCTCTCGCACGTGTTTTTGCTCGACTACCCTGCGGGATGCATCCTCTCGCACGTGTTTTTGCTCGACTAGCCATGCGCATCCCAAAAAACCTGCGCATGCGCATCCCAAAAAACCTGCGCATGCGCATCCCACAAAACCTCGCACGTGTTTTTGCTCGACTAGCCTGCGGGATGCATCCTCTCGCACGTGTTTTTGCTCGACTAGCCATGTGCATCCAAAAAAACCTGCGCATGCGCATCCCAAAAAACCTGCGCATGCGCATCCCACAAAACCTGCGCATGCGCATCCCACAAAACCTCGAACGTGTTTTTACTCGACTAGCCTGCGGGATGCATCCTCTCGCACGTGTTTTTACTCGACTAGCCTGCGGGATGCATCCTCTCGCACGTGTTTTTACTCGACTACCCTGCGGGATGCATCCTCTCGCACGTGTTTTTGCTCGACTAGCCATGCGCATCCCAAAAAACCTGCGCATGCGCATCCCAAAAAACCTGCGCATGCGCATCCCACAAAACCTCGCACGTGTTTTTACTCGACTAGCCTGCGGGATGCATCCTCTCGCACGTGTTTTTACTCGACTAGCCTGCGGGATGCATCCTCTCGCACGTGTTTTTACTCGACTAGCCTGCGGGATGCATCGTCTCGCACGTGTTTTTACTCGACTAGCCTGCGGGATGCATCCTCTCGCACGTGTTTTTGCTCGACTAGCCATGCGCATCCCAAAAAACCTGCGCATGCGCATCCCAAAAAATCTGCGCATGCGCATCCCACAAGACCTGCGCATGCGCATCCCACAAAACCTCGCACGTGTTTTTGCTCGACTAGCCTGCGGGATGCATCCTCTCGCACGTGTTTTTGCTCGACTAGCCATGCGCATCCCAAAAAACCTGCGCATGCGCATCCCAAAAAATCTGCGCATGCGCATCCCACAAAACCTGCGCATGCGCATCCCACAAAACCTCGCACGTGTTTGTGCTCGACTAGACTGCGGGATGCATCCTTTCGCACGTGTTTTTGCTCGACTAGCCTGCGGGATGCATCCTCTCGCACGTGTTTGTGCTCGACTAGCCTGCGAGATGCATCCTCTCGCACGTGTTTTTACTCGACTAGCCTGCGGGATGCATCCTCTCGCACGTGTTTTTGCTCGACTAGCCTGCGGGATGCATCCTCTCGCACGTGCTTTTGATCGACTAGCCTGCGGGATGCATCCTCTCGCACGTGTTTTTACTCGACTAGCCTGCGGGATGCATCCTCTCGCACGTGTTTTTACTCGACTACCCTGCGGGATGCATCCTCTCGCACGTGTTTTTGCTCGACTAGCCATGCGCATCCAAAAAAACCTGCGCATGCGCATCCCAAAAAACCTGCGCATGCGCATCCCACAAAACCTGCGCATGCGCATCCCACAAAACCTCGAACGTGTTTTTACTCGACTAGCCTGCGGGATGCATCCTCTCGCACGTGTTTTTACTCGACTACCCTGCGGGATGCATCCTCTCGCACGTGTTTTTGCTCGACTAGCCATGTGCATCCAAAAAAACCTGCGCATGCGCATCCCAAAAAACCTGCGCATGCGCATCCCACAAAACCTGCGCATGCGCATCCCACAAAACCTCGAACGTGTTTTTACTCGACTAGCCTGCGGGATGCATCCTCTCGCACGTGTTTTTACTCGACTAGCCTGCGGGATGCATCCTCTCGCACGTGTTTTTACTCGACTACCCTGCGGGATGCATCCTCTCGCACGTGTTTTTGCTCGACTAGCCATGCGCATCCCAAAAAACCTGCGCATGCGCATCCCAAAAAACCTGCGCATGCGCATCCCACAAAACCTCGCACGTGTTTTTACTCGACTAGCCTGCGGGATGCATCCTCTCGCACGTGTTTTTACTCGACTAGCCTGCGGGATGCATCCTCTCGCACGTGTTTTTACTCGACTAGCCTGCGGGATGCATCGTCTCGCACGTGTTTTTACTCGACTAGCCTGCGGGATGCATCCTCTCGCACGTGTTTTTACTCGACTACCCTGCGGGATGCATCCTCTCGCACGTGTTTTTGCTCGACTAGCCATGCGCATCCCAAAAAACCTGCGCATGCGCATCCCAAAAAACCTGCGCATGCGCATCCCACAAAACCTCGCACGTGTTTTTACTCGACTAGCCTGCGGGATGCATCCTCTCGCACGTGTTTTTACTCGACTAGCCTGCGGGATGCATCCTCTCGCACGTGTTTTTACTCGACTAGCCTGCGGGATGCATCGTCTCGCACGTGTTTTTACTCGACTAGCCTGCGGGATGCATCCTCTCGCACGTGTTTTTGCTCGACTAGCCATGCGCATCCCAAAAAACCTGCGCATGCGCATCCCAAAAAATCTGCGCATGCGCATCCCACAAGACCTGCGCATGCGCATCCCACAAAACCTCGCACGTGTTTTTGCTCGACTAGCCTGCGGGATGCATCCTCTCGCACGTGTTTTTGCTCGACTAGCCATGCGCATCCCAAAAAACCTGCGCATGCGCATCCCAAAAAATCTGCGCATGCGCATCCCACAAAACCTGCGCATGCGCATCCCACAAAACCTCGCACGTGTTTGTGCTCGACTAGACTGCGGGATGCATCCTTTCGCACGTGTTTTTGCTCGACTAGCCTGCGGGATGCATCCTCTCGCACGTGTTTGTGCTCGACTAGCCTGCGAGATGCATCCTCTCGCACGTGTTTTTACTCGACTAGCCTGCGGGATGCATCCTCTCGCACGTGTTTTTGCTCGACTAGCCTGCGGGATGCATCCTCTCGCACGTGCTTTTGATCGACTAGCCTGCGGGATGCATCCTCTCGCACGTGTTTTTACTCGACTAGCCTGCGGGATGCATCCTCTCGCACGTGTTTTTACTCGACTACCCTGCGGGATGCATCCTCTCGCACGTGTTTTTGCTCGACTAGCCATGCGCATCCAAAAAAACCTGCGCATGCGCATCCCAAAAAACCTGCGCATGCGCATCCCACAAAACCTGCGCATGCGCATCCCACAAAACCTCGAACGTGTTTTTACTCGACTAGCCTGCGGGATGCATCCTCTCGCACGTGTTTTTACTCGACTACCCTGCGGGATGCATCCTCTCGCACGTGTTTTTGCTCGACTAGCCATGTGCATCCAAAAAAACCTGCGCATGCGCATCCCAAAAAACCTGCGCATGCGCATCCCAAAAAACCTGCGCATGCGCATCCCACAAAACCTCGCACGTGTTTTTACTCGACTAGCCTGCGGGATGCATCCTCTCGCACGTGTTTTTACTCGACTAGCCTGCGGGATGCATCCTCTCGCACGTGTTTTTACTCGACTAGCCTGCGGGATGCATCGTCTCGCACGTGTTTTTACTCGACTAGCCTGCGGGATGCATCCTCTCGCACGTGTTTTTGCTCGACTAGCCATGCGCATCCCAAAAAACCTGCGCATGCGCATCCCAAAAAATCTGCGCATGCGCATCCCACAAGACCTGCGCATGCGCATCCCACAAAACCTCGCACGTGTTTTTGCTCGACTAGCCTGCGGGATGCATCCTCTCGCACGTGTTTTTGCTCGACTAGCCATGCGCATCCCAAAAAACCTGCGCATGCGCATCCCAAAAAATCTGCGCATGCGCATCCCACAAAACCTGCGCATGCGCATCCCACAAAACCTCGCACGTGTTTGTGCTCGACTAGACTGCGGGATGCATCCTTTCGCACGTGTTTTTGCTCGACTAGCCTGCGGGATGCATCCTCTCGCACGTGTTTGTGCTCGACTAGCCTGCGAGATGCATCCTCTCGCACGTGTTTTTACTCGACTAGCCTGCGGGATGCATCCTCTCGCACGTGTTTTTTGCTCGACTAGCCTGCGGGATGCATCCTCTCGCACGTGCTTTTGATCGACTAGCCTGCGGGATGCATCCTCTCGCACGTGTTTTTACTCGACTAGCCTGCGGGATGCATCCTCTCGCACGTGTTTTTACTCGACTACCCTGCGGGATGCATCCTCTCGCACGTGTTTTTGCTCGACTAGCCATGCGCATCCAAAAAAACCTGCGCATGCGCATCCCAAAAAACCTGCGCATGCGCATCCCACAAAACCTGCGCATGCGCATCCCACAAAACCTCGAACGTGTTTTTACTCGACTAGCCTGCGGGATGCATCCTCTCGCACGTGTTTTTACTCGACTACCCTGCGGGATGCATCCTCTCGCACGTGTTTTTGCTCGACTACCCTGCGGGATGCATCCTCTCGCACGTGTTTTTGCTCGACTAGCCATGCGCATCCCAAAAAACCTGCGCATGCGCATCCCAAAAAACCTGCGCATGCGCATCCCACAAAACCTCGCACGTGTTTTTACTCGACTAGCCTGCGGGATGCATCCTCTCGCACGTGTTTTTACTCGACTAGCCTGCGGGATGCATCGTCTCGCACGTGTTTTTACTCGACTAGCCTGCGGGATGCATCCTCTCGCACGTGTTTTTGCTCGACTAGCCATGCGCATCCCAAAAAACCTGCGCATGCGCATCCCAAAAAATCTGCGCATGCGCATCCCACAAGACCTGCGCATGCGCATCCCACAAAACCTCGCACGTGTTTTTGCTCGACTAGCCTGCGGGATGCATCCTCTCGCACGTGTTTTTGCTCGACTAGCCATGCGCATCCCAAAAAACCTGCGCATGCGCATCCCAAAAAATCTGCGCATGCGCATCCCACAAAACCTGCGCATGCGCATCCCACAAAACCTCGCACGTGTTTGTGCTCGACTAGACTGCGGGATGCATCCTTTCGCACGTGTTTTTGCTCGACTAGCCTGCGGGATGCATCCTCTCGCACGTGTTTGTGCTCGACTAGCCTGCGAGATGCATCCTCTCGCACGAGTTTTTACTCGACTAGCCTGCGGGATGCATCCTCTCGCACGTGTTTTTGCTCGACCAGCCTGCGGGATGCATCCTCTCGCACGTGCTTTTGATCGACTAGCCTGCGGGATGCATCCTCTCGCACGTGTTTTTACTCGACTAGCCTGCGGGATGCATCCTCTCGCACGTGTTTTTACTCGACTACCCTGCGGGATGCATCCTCTCGCACGTGTTTTTGCTCGACTAGCCATGCGCATCCAAAAAAACCTGCGCATGCGCATCCCAAAAAACCTGCGCATGCGCATCCCACAAAACCTGCGCATGCGCATCCCACAAAACCTCGAACGTGTTTTTGCTCGACTAGCCTGCGGGATGCATCCTCTCGCACGTGTTTTTACTCGACTACCCTGCGGGATGCATCCTCTCGCACGTGTTTTTGCTCGACTAGCCATGTGCATCCAAAAAAACCTGCGCATGCGCATCCCAAAAAACCTGCGCATGCGCATCCCACAAAACCTGCGCATGCGCATCCCACAAAACCTCGAACGTGTTTTTACTCGACTAGCCTGCGGGATGCATCCTCTCGCACGTGTTTTTACTCGACTAGCCTGCGGGATGCATCCTCTCGCACGTGTTTTTACTCGACTACCCTGCGGGATGCATCCTCTCGCACGTGTTTTTGCTCGACTAGCCATGCGCATCCCAAAAAACCTGCGCATGCGCATCCCAAAAAACCTGCGCATGCGCATCCCACAAAACCTCGCACGTGTTTTTACTCGACTAGCCTGCGGGATGCATCCTCTCGCACGTGTTTTTACTCGACTAGCCTGCGGGATGCATCCTCTCGCACGTGTTTTTACTCGACTAGCCTGCGGGATGCATCGTCTCGCACGTGTTTTTACTCGACTAGCCTGCGGGATGCATCCTCTCGCACGTGTTTTTGCTCGACTAGCCATGCGCATCCCAAAAAACCTGCGCATGCGCATCCCAAAAAATCTGCGCATGCGCATCCCACAAGACCTGCGCATGCGCATCCCACAAAACCTCGCACGTGTTTTTGCTCGACTAGCCTGCGGAATGCATCCTCTCGCACGTGTTTTTGCTCGACTAGCCATGCGCATCCCAAAAAACCTGCGCATGCGCATCCCAAAAAATCTGCGCATGCGCATCCCACAAAACCTGCGCATGCGCATCCCACAAAACCTCGCACGTGTTTGTGCTCGACTAGACTGCGGGATGCATCCTTTCGCACGTGTTTTTGCTCGACTAGCCTGCGGGATGCATCCTCTCGCACGTGTTTGTGCTCGACTAGCCTGCGAGATGCATCCTCTCGCACGTGTTTTTGCTCGACTAGCCATGCGCATCCCAAAAAACCTGCGCATGCGCATCCCAAAAAACCTGCGCATGCGCATCCCACAAAACCTGCGCATGCGCATCCCACAAAACCTCGAACGTGTTTTTACTCGACTAGCCTGCGGGATGCATCCTCTCGCACGTGTTTTTACTCGACTAGCCTGCGGGATGCATCCTCTCGCACGTGTTTTTACTCGACTACCCTGCGGGATGCATCCTCTCGCACGTGTTTTTGCTCGACTAGCCATGCGCATCCCAAAAAACCTGCGCATGCGCATCCCAAAAAACCTGCGCATGCGCATCCCACAAAACCTCGCACGTGTTTTTACTCGACTAGCCTGCGGGATGCATCCTCTCGCACGTGTTTTTACTCGACTAGCCTGCGGGATGCATCCTCTCGCACGTGTTTTTACTCGACTAGCCTGCGGGATGCATCGTCTCGCACGTGTTTTTACTCGACTAGCCTGCGGGATGCATCCTCTCGCACGTGTTTTTACTCGACTACCCTGCGGGATGCATCCTCTCGCACGTGTTTTTGCTCGACTAGCCATGCGCATCCCAAAAAACCTGCGCATGCGCATCCCAAAAAACCTGCGCATGCGCATCCCACAAAACCTCGCACGTGTTTTTACTCGACTAGCCTGCGGGATGCATCCTCTCGCACGTGTTTTTACTCGACTAGCCTGCGGGATGCATCCTCTCGCACGTGTTTTTACTCGACTAGCCTGCGGGATGCATCGTCTCGCACGTGTTTTTACTCGACTAGCCTGCGGGATGCATCCTCTCGCACGTGTTTTTGCTCGACTAGCCATGCGCATCCCAAAAAACCTGCGCATGCGCATCCCAAAAAATCTGCGCATGCGCATCCCACAAGACCTGCGCATGCGCATCCCACAAAACCTCGCACGTGTTTTTGCTCGACTAGCCTGCGGGATGCATCCTCTCGCACGTGTTTTTGCTCGACTAGCCATGCGCATCCCAAAAAACCTGCGCATGCGCATCCCAAAAAATCTGCGCATGCGCATCCCACAAAACCTGCGCATGCGCATCCCACAAAACCTCGCACGTGTTTGTGCTCGACTAGACTGCGGGATGCATCCTTTCGCACGTGTTTTTGCTCGACTAGCCTGCGGGATGCATCCTCTCGCACGTGTTTGTGCTCGACTAGCCTGCGAGATGCATCCTCTCGCACGTGTTTTTACTCGACTAGCCTGCGGGATGCATCCTCTCGCACGTGTTTTTGCTCGACTAGCCTGCGGGATGCATCCTCTCGCACGTGCTTTTGATCGACTAGCCTGCGGGATGCATCCTCTCGCACGTGTTTTTACTCGACTAGCCTGCGGGATGCATCCTCTCGCACGTGTTTTTACTCGACTACCCTGCGGGATGCATCCTCTCGCACGTGTTTTTGCTCGACTAGCCATGCGCATCCAACAAAAAACCTGCGCATGCGCATCCCAAAAAACCTGCGCATGCGCATCCCACAAAACCTGCGCATGCGCATCCCACAAACCTCGAACGTGTTTTTACTCGACTAGCCTGCGGGATGCATCCTCTCGCACGTGTTTTTACTCGACTACCCTGCGGGATGCATCCTCTCGCACGTGTTTTTGCTCGACTAGCCATGTGCATCCAAAAAAACCTGCGCATGCGCATCCCAAAAAACCTGCGCATGCGCATCCCAAAAAACCTGCGCATGCGCATCCCACAAAACCTCGCACGTGTTTTTACTCGACTAGCCTGCGGGATGCATCCTCTCGCACGTGTTTTTACTCGACTAGCCTGCGGGATGCATCCTCTCGCACGTGTTTTTACTCGACTAGCCTGCGGGATGCATCGTCTCGCACGTGTTTTTACTCGACTAGCCTGCGGGATGCATCCTCTCGCACGTGTTTTTGCTCGACTAGCCATGCGCATCCCAAAAAACCTGCGCATGCGCATCCCAAAAAATCTGCGCATGCGCATCCCACAAGACCTGCGCATGCGCATCCCACAAAACCTCGCACGTGTTTTTGCTCGACTAGCCTGCGGGATGCATCCTCTCGCACGTGTTTTTGCTCGACTAGCCATGCGCATCCCAAAAAACCTGCGCATGCGCATCCCAAAAAATCTGCGCATGCGCATCCCACAAAACCTGCGCATGCGCATCCCACAAAACCTCGCACGTGTTTGTGCTCGACTAGACTGCGGGATGCATCCTTTCGCACGTGTTTTTGCTCGACTAGCCTGCGGGATGCATCCTCTCGCACGTGTTTGTGCTCGACTAGCCTGCGAGATGCATCCTCTCGCACGTGTTTTTACTCGACTAGCCTGCGGGATGCATCCTCTCGCACGTGTTTTTGCTCGACTAGCCTGCGGGATGCATCCTCTCGCACGTGCTTTTGATCGACTAGCCTGCGGGATGCATCCTCTCGCACGTGTTTTTACTCGACTAGCCTGCGGGATGCATCCTCTCGCACGTGTTTTTACTCGACTACCCTGCGGGATGCATCCTCTCGCACGTGTTTTTGCTCGACTAGCCATGCGCATCCAAAAAAACCTGCGCATGCGCATCCCAAAAAACCTGCGCATGCGCATCCCACAAAACCTGCGCATGCGCATCCCACAAAACCTCGAACGTGTTTTTACTCGACTAGCCTGCGGGATGCATCCTCTCGCACGTGTTTTTACTCGACTACCCTGCGGGATGCATCCTCTCGCACGTGTTTTTGCTCGACTAGCCATGTGCATCCAAAAAAACCTGCGCATGCGCATCCCAAAAAACCTGCGCATGCGCATCCCACAAAACCTGCGCATGCGCATCCCACAAAACCTCGAACGTGTTTTTACTCGACTAGCCTGCGGGATGCATCCTCTCGCACGTGTTTTTACTCGACTAGCCTGCGGGATGCATCCTCTCGCACGTGTTTTTACTCGACTACCCTGCGGGATGCATCCTCTCGCACGTGTTTTTGCTCGACTAGCCATGCGCATCCCAAAAAACCTGCGCATGCGCATCCCAAAAAACCTGCGCATGCGCATCCCACAAAACCTCGCACGTGTTTTTACTCGACTAGCCTGCGGGATGCATCCTCTCGCACGTGTTTTTACTCGACTAGCCTGCGGGATGCATCGTCTCGCACGTGTTTTTACTCGACTAGCCTGCGGGATGCATCCTCTCGCACGTGTTTTTGCTCGACTAGCCATGCGCATCCCAAAAAACCTGCGCATGCGCATCCCAAAAAATCTGCGCATGCGCATCCCACAAGACCTGCGCATGCGCATCCCACAAAACCTCGCACGTGTTTTTGCTCGACTAGCCTGCGGGATGCATCCTCTCGCACGTGTTTTTGCTCGACTAGCCATGCGCATCCCAAAAAACCTGCGCATGCGCATCCCAAAAAATCTGCGCATGCGCATCCCACAAAACCTGCGCATGCGCATCCCACAAAACCTCGCACGTGTTTGTGCTCGACTAGACTGCGGGATGCATCCTTTCGCACGTGTTTTTGCTCGACTAGCCTGCGGGATGCATCCTCTCGCACGTGTTTGTGCTCGACTAGCCTGCGAGATGCATCCTCTCGCACGAGTTTTTACTCGACTAGCCTGCGGGATGCATCCTCTCGCACGTGTTTTTGCTCGACCAGCCTGCGGGATGCATCCTCTCGCACGTGCTTTTGATCGACTAGCCTGCGGGATGCATCCTCTCGCACGTGTTTTTACTCGACTAGCCTGCGGGATGCATCCTCTCGCACGTGTTTTTACTCGACTACCCTGCGGGATGCATCCTCTCGCACGTGTTTTTGCTCGACTAGCCATGCGCATCCAAAAAAACCTGCGCATGCGCATCCCAAAAAACCTGCGCATGCGCATCCCACAAAACCTGCGCATGCGCATCCCACAAAACCTCGAACGTGTTTTTGCTCGACTAGCCTGCGGGATGCATCCTCTCGCACGTGTTTTTACTCGACTACCCTGCGGGATGCATCCTCTCGCACGTGTTTTTGCTCGACTAGCCATGTGCATCCAAAAAAACCTGCGCATGCGCATCCCAAAAAACCTGCGCATGCGCATCCCACAAAACCTGCGCATGCGCATCCCACAAAACCTCGAACGTGTTTTTACTCGACTAGCCTGCGGGATGCATCCTCTCGCACGTGTTTTTACTCGACTAGCCTGCGGGATGCATCCTCTCGCACGTGTTTTTACTCGACTACCCTGCGGGATGCATCCTCTCGCACGTGTTTTTGCTCGACTAGCCATGCGCATCCCAAAAAACCTGCGCATGCGCATCCCAAAAAACCTGCGCATGCGCATCCCACAAAACCTCGCACGTGTTTTTACTCGACTAGCCTGCGGGATGCATCCTCTCGCACGTGTTTTTACTCGACTAGCCTGCGGGATGCATCCTCTCGCACGTGTTTTTACTCGACTAGCCTGCGGGATGCATCGTCTCGCACGTGTTTTTACTCGACTAGCCTGCGGGATGCATCCTCTCGCACGTGTTTTTGCTCGACTAGCCATGCGCATCCCAAAAAACCTGCGCATGCGCATCCCAAAAAATCTGCGCATGCGCATCCCACAAGACCTGCGCATGCGCATCCCACAAAACCTCGCACGTGTTTTTGCTCGACTAGCCTGCGGAATGCATCCTCTCGCACGTGTTTTTGCTCGACTAGCCATGCGCATCCCAAAAACCTGCGCATGCGCATCCCAAAAAATCTGCGCATGCGCATCCCACAAAACCTGCGCATGCGCATCCCACAAAACCTCGCACGTGTTTGTGCTCGACTAGACTGCGGGATGCATCCTTTCGCACGTGTTTTTGCTCGACTAGCCTGCGGGATGCATCCTCTCGCACGTGTTTGTGCTCGACTAGCCTGCGAGATGCATCCTCTCGCACGTGTTTTTACTCGACTAGCCTGCGGGATGCATCCTCTCGCACGTGTTTTTGCTCGACTAGCCTGCGGGATGCATCCTCTCGCACGTGCTTTTGATCGACTAGCCTGCGGGATGCATCCTCTCGCACGTGTTTTTACTCGACTAGCCTGCGGGATGCATCCTCCCGCACGTGTTTTTTACTCGACTACCCTGCGGGATGCATCCTCTCGCACGTGTTTTTGCTCGACTAGCCATGCGCATCCAAAAAAACCTGCGCATGCGCATCCCAAAAAACCTGCGCATGCGCATCCCACAAAACCTGCGCATGCGCATCCACAAAACCTCGAACGTGTTTTTACTCGACTAGCCTGCGGGATGCATCCTCTCGCACGTGTTTTTACTCGACTACCCTGCGGGATGCATCCTCTCGCACGTGTTTTTGCTCGACTAGCCATGTGCATCCAAAAAAACCTGCGCATGCGCATCCCAAAAAACCTGCGCATGCGCATCCCACAAAACCTGCGCATGCGCATCCCACAAAACCTCGAACGTGTTTTTACTCGACTAGCCTGCGGGATGCATCCTCTCGCACGTGTTTTTACTCGACTAGCCTGCGGGATGCATCCTCTCGCACGTGTTTTTACTCGACTACCCTGCGGGATGCATCCTCTCGCACGTGTTTTTGCTCGACTAGCCATGCGCATCCCAAAAAACCTGCGCATGCGCATCCCAAAAAACCTGCGCATGCGCATCCCACAAAACCTCGCACGTGTTTTTACTCGACTAGCCTGCGGGATGCATCCTCTCGCACGTGTTTTTACTCGACTAGCCTGCGGGATGCATCCTCTCGCACGTGTTTTTACTCGACTAGCCTGCGGGATGCATCGTCTCGCACGTGTTTTTACTCGACTAGCCTGCGGGATGCATCCTCTCGCACGTGTTTTTGCTCGACTAGCCATGCGCATCCCAAAAAACCTGCGCATGCGCATCCCAAAAAATCTGCGCATGCGCATCCCACAAGACCTGCGCATGCGCATCCCACAAAACCTCGCACGTGTTTTTGCTCGACTAGCCTGCGGGATGCATCCTCTCGCACGTGTTTTTGCTCGACTAGCCATGCGCATCCCAAAAAACCTGCGCATGCGCATCCCAAAAAATCTGCGCATGCGCATCCCACAAAACCTGCGCATGCGCATCCCACAAAACCTCGCACGTGTTTGTGCTCGACTAGACTGCGGGATGCATCCTTTCGCACGTGTTTTTGCTCGACTAGCCTGCGGGATGCATCCTCTCGCACGTGTTTGTGCTCGACTAGCCTGCGAGATGCATCCTCTCGCACGTGTTTTTACTCGACTAGCCTGCGGGATGCATCCTCTCGCACGTGTTTTTGCTCGACTAGCCTGCGGGATGCATCCTCTCGCACGTGCTTTTGATCGACTAGCCTGCGGGATGCATCCTCTCGCACGTGTTTTTACTCGACTAGCCTGCGGGATGCATCCTCTCGCACGTGTTTTTACTCGACTACCCTGCGGGATGCATCCTCTCGCACGTGTTTTTGCTCGACTAGCCATGCGCACCCAAAAAAACCTGCGCATGCGCATCCCAAAAAACCTGCGCATGCGCATCCCACAAAACCTGCGCATGCGCATCCCACAAAACCTCGAACGTGTTTTTACTCGACTAGCCTGCGGGATGCATCCTCTCGCACGTGTTTTTACTCGACTACCCTGCGGGATGCATCCTCTCGCACGTGTTTTTGCTCGACTAGCCATGTGCATCCAAAAAAACCTGCGCATGCGCATCCCAAAAAACCTGCGCATGCGCATCCCACAAAACCTGCGCATGCGCATCCCACAAAACCTCGAACGTGTTTTTACTCGACTAGCCTGCGGGATGCATCCTCTCGCACGTGTTTTTACTCGACTAGCCTGCGGGATGCATCCTCTCGCACGTGTTTTTACTCGACTACCCTGCGGGATGCATCCTCTCGCACGTGTTTTTGCTCGACTAGCCATGCGCATCCCAAAAAACCTGCGCATGCGCATCCCAAAAAACCTGCGCATGCGCATCCCACAAAACCTCGCACGTGTTTTTACTCGACTAGCCTGCGGGATGCATCCTCTCGCACGTGTTTTTACTCGACTAGCCTGCGGGATGCATCCTCTCGCACGTGTTTTTACTCGACTAGCCTGCGGGATGCATCGTCTCGCACGTGTTTTTACTCGACTAGCCTGCGGGATGCATCCTCTCGCACGTGTTTTTGCTCGACTAGCCATGCGCATCCCAAAAAACCTGCGCATGCGCATCCCAAAAAATCTGCGCATGCGCATCCCACAAGACCTGCGCATGCGCATCCCACAAAACCTCGCACGTGTTTTTGCTCGACTAGCCTGCGGGATGCATCCTCTCGCACGTGTTTTTGCTCGACTAGCCATGCGCATCCCAAAAAACCTGCGCATGCGCATCCCAAAAAATCTGCGCATGCGCATCCCACAAAACCTCGCACGTGTTTGTGCTCGACTAGACTGCGGGATGCATCCTTTCGCACGTGTTTTTGCTCGACTAGCCTGCGGGATGCATCCTCTCGCACGTGTTTGTGCTCGACTAGCCTGCGAGATGCATCCTCTCGCACGTGTTTTTACTCGACTAGCCTGCGGGATGCATCCTCTCGCACGTGTTTTTGCTCGACTAGCCTGCGGGATGCATCCTCTCGCACGTGCTTTTGATCGACTAGCCTGCGGGATGCATCCTCTCGCACGTGTTTTTACTCGACTAGCCTGCGGGATGCATCCTCTCGCACGTGTTTTTACTCGACTACCCTGCGGGATGCATCCTCTCGCACGTGTTTTTGCTCGACTAGCCATGCGCATCCAAAAAAACCTGCGCATGCGCATCCCAAAAAACCTGCGCATGCGCATCCCACAAAACCTGCGCATGCGCATCCCACAAAACCTCGAACGTGTTTTTACTCGACTAGCCTGCGGGATGCATCCTCTCGCACGTGTTTTTACTCGACTACCCTGCGGGATGCATCCTCTCGCACGTGTTTTTGCTCGACTAGCCATGTGCATCCAAAAAAACCTGCGCATGCGCATCCCAAAAAACCTGCGCATGCGCATCCCAAAAAACCTGCGCATGCGCATCCCACAAAACCTCGCACGTGTTTTTACTCGACTAGCCTGCGGGATGCATCCTCTCGCACGTGTTTTTACTCGACTAGCCTGCGGGATGCATCCTCTCGCACGTGTTTTTACTCGACTAGCCTGCGGGATGCATCGTCTCGCACGTGTTTTTACTCGACTAGCCTGCGGGATGCATCCTCTCGCACGTGTTTTTGCTCGACTAGCCATGCGCATCCCAAAAAACCTGCGCATGCGCATCCCAAAAAATCTGCGCATGCGCATCCCACAAGACCTGCGCATGCGCATCCCACAAAACCTCGCACGTGTTTTTGCTCGACTAGCCTGCGGGATGCATCCTCTCGCACGTGTTTTTGCTCGACTAGCCATGCGCATCCCAAAAAACCTGCGCATGCGCATCCCAAAAAATCTGCGCATGCGCATCCCACAAAACCTGCGCATGCGCATCCCACAAAACCTCGCACGTGTTTGTGCTCGACTAGACTGCGGGATGCATCCTTTCGCACGTGTTTTTGCTCGACTAGCCTGCGGGATGCATCCTCTCGCACGTGTTTGTGCTCGACTAGCCTGCGAGATGCATCCTCTCGCACGTGTTTTTACTCGACTAGCCTGCGGGATGCATCCTCTCGCACGTGTTTTTGCTCGACTAGCCTGCGGGATGCATCCTCTCGCACGTGCTTTTGATCGACTAGCCTGCGGGATGCATCCTCTCGCACGTGTTTTTACTCGACTAGCCTGCGGGATGCATCCTCTCGCACGTGTTTTTGCTCGACTAGCCATGCGCATCCAAAAAAACCTGCGCATGCGCATCCCAAAAAACCTGCGCATGCGCATCCCACAAAACCTGCGCATGCGCATCCCACAAAACCTCGAACGTGTTTTTACTCGACTAGCCTGCGGGATGCATTCTCTCGCACGTGTTTTTACTCGACTACCCTGCGGGATGCATCCTCTCGCACGTGTTTTTGCTCGACTAGCCATGTGCATCCAAAAAAACCTGCGCATGCGCATCCCAAAAAACCTGCGCATGCGCATCCCACAAAACCTGCGCATGCGCATCCCACAAAACCTCGAACGTGTTTTTACTCGACTAGCCTGCGGGATGCATCCTCTCGCACGTGTTTTTACTCGACTAGCCTGCGGGATGCATCCTCTCGCACGTGTTTTTACTCGACTACCCTGCGGGATGCATCCTCTCGCACGTGTTTTTGCTCGACTAGCCATGCGCATCCCAAAAAACCTGCGCATGCGCATCCCACAAAACATCGCACGTGTTTTTACTCGACTAGCCTGCGGGATGCATCCTCTCGCACGTGTTTTTACTCGACTAGCCTGCGGGATGCATCCTCTCGCACGTGTTTTTACTCGACTAGCCTGCGGGATGTATCGTCTCGCACGTGTTTTTACTCGACTAGCCTGCGGGATGCATCCTCTCGCACGTGTTTTTGCTCGACTAGCCATGCGCATCCCAAAAAACCTGCGCATGCGCATCCCAAAAAATCTGCGCATGCGCATCCCACAAGACCTGCGCATGCGCATCCCACAAAACCTCGCACGTGTTTTTGCTCGACTAGCCTGCGGGATGCATCCTCTCGCACGTGTTTTTTGCTCGACTAGCCATGCGCATCCCAAAAAACCTGCGCATGCGCATCCCAAAAAAATCTGCGCATGCGCATCCCACAAAACCTGCGCATGCGCATCCCACAAAACCTCGCACGTGTTTGTGCTCGACTAGACTGCGGGATGCATCCTTTCGCACGTGTTTTTGCTCGACTAGCCTGCGGGATGCATCCTCTCGCACGTGTTTGTGCTCGACTAGCCTGCGAGATGCATCCTCTCGCACGTGTTTTTACTCGACTAGCCTGCGGGATGCATCCTCTCGCACGTGTTTTTGCTCGACTAGCCTGCGGGATGCATCCTCTCGCACGTGCTTTTGATCGACTAGCCTGCGGGATGCATCCTCTCGCACGTGTTTTTACTCGACTAGCCTGCGGGATGCATCCTCTCGCACGTGTTTTTACTCGACTACCCTGCGGGATGCATCCTCTCGCACGTGTTTTTGCTCGACTAGCCATGCGCATCCAAAAAAACCTGCGCATGCGCATCCCAAAAAACCTGCGCATGCGCATCCCACAAAACCTGCGCATGCGCATCCCACAAAACCTCGAACGTGTTTTGTGCTCGACTAGACTGCGGGATGCATCCTTTCGCACGTGTTTTTGCTCGACTAGCCTGCGGGATGCATCCTCTCGCACGTGTTTTTGCTCGACTAGCCATGCGCATCCCAAAAAACCTGCGCATGCGCATCCCAAAAAATCTGCGCATGCGCATCCCACAAGACCTGCGCATGCGCATCCCACAAAACCTCGCACGTGTTTTTGCTCGACTAGCCTGCGGGATGCATCCTCTCGCACGTGTTTTTGCTCGACTAGCCATGCGCATCCCAAAAAACCTGCGCATGCGCATCCCAAAAAATCTGCGCATGCGCATCCCACAAAACCTGCGCATGCGCATCCCACAAAACCTCGCACGTGTTTGTGCTCGACTAGACTGCGGGATGCATCCTTTCGCACGTGTTTTTGCTCGACTAGCCTGCGGGATGCATCCTCTCGCACGTGTTTGTGCTCGACTAGCCTGCGAGATGCATCCTCTCGCACGTGTTTTTACTCGACTAGCCTGCGGGATGCATCCTCTCGCACGTGTTTTTGCTCGACTAGCCTGCGGGATGCATCCTCTCGCACGTGCTTTTGATCGACTAGCCTGCGGGATGCATCCTCTCGCACGTGTTTTTACTCGACTAGCCTGCGGGATGCATCCTCTCGCACGTGTTTTTGCTCGACTAGCCATGCGCATCCAAAAAAACTTGCGCATGCGCATCCCAAAAAACCTGCGCATGCGCATCCCACAAAACCTGCGCATGCGCATCCCACAAAACCTCGAACGTGTTTTTACTCGACTAGCCTGCGGGATGCATCCTCTCGCACGTGTTTTTACTCGACTACCCTGCGGGATGCATCCTCTCGCACGTGTTTTTGCTCGACTAGCCATGTGCATCCAAAAAACCTGCGCATGCGCATCCCAAAAAACCTGCGCATGCGCATCCCACAAAACCTGCGCATGCGCATCCCACAAAACCTCGAACGTGTTTTTACTCGACTAGCCTGCGGGATGCATCCTCTCGCACGTGTTTTTTACTCGACTAGCCTGCGGGATGCATCCTCTCGCACGTGTTTTTACTCGACTACCCTGCGGGATGCATCCTCTCGCACGTGTTTTTGCTCGACTAGCCATGCGCATCCCAAAAAACCTGCGCATGCGCATCCCACAAAACCTCGCACGTGTTTTTACTCGACTAGCCTGCGGGATGCATCCTCTCGCACGTGTTTTTACTCGACTAGCCTGCGGGATGCATCCTCTCGCACGTGTTTTTACTCGACTAGCCTGCGGGATGTATCGTCTCGCACGTGTTTTTACTCGACTAGCCTGCGGGATGCATCCTCTCGCACGTGTTTTTGCTCGACTAGCCATGCGCATCCCAAAAAACCTGCGCATGCGCATCCCAAAAAATCTGCGCATGCGCATCCCACAAGACCTGCGCATGCGCATCCCACAAAACCTCGCACGTGTTTTTGCTCGACTAGCCTGCGGGATGCATCCTCTCGCACGTGTTTTTGCTCGACTAGCCATGCGCATCCCAAAAAACCTGCGCATGCGCATCCCAAAAAATCTGCGCATGCGCATCCCACAAAACCTGCGCATGCGCATCCCACAAAACCTCGCACGTGTTTGTGCTCGACTAGACTGCGGGATGCATCCTTTCGCACGTGTTTTTGCTCGACTAGCCTGCGGGATGCATCCTCTCGCACGTGTTTGTGCTCGACTAGCCTGCGAGATGCATCCTCTCGCACGTGTTTTTACTCGACTAGCCTGCGGGATGCATCCTCTCGCACGTGTTTTTGCTCGACTAGCCTGCGGGATGCATCCTCTCGCACGTGCTTTTGATCGACTAGCCTGCGGGATGCATCCTCTCGCACGTGTTTTTACTCGACTAGCCTGCGGGATGCATCCTCTCGCACGTGTTTTTACTCGACTACCCTGCGGATGCATCCTCTCGCACGTGTTTTTGCTCGACTAGCCATGCGCATCCAAAAAAACCTGCGCATGCGCATCCCAAAAAACCTGCGCATGCGCATCCCACAAAACCTGCGCATGCGCATCCCACAAAACCTCGAACGTGTTTTTACTCGACTAGCCTGCGGGATGCATCCTCTCACACGTGTTTTTACTCGACTACCCTGCGGGATGCATCCTCTCGCACGTGTTTTTGCTCGACTAGCCATGTGCATCCAAAAAAACCTGCGCATGCGCATCCCAAAAAACCTGCGCATGCGCATCCCACAAAACCTGCGCATGCGCATCCCACAAAACCTCGAACGTGTTTTTACTCGACTAGCCTGCGGGATGCATCCTCTCGCACGTGTTTTTACTCGACTAGCCTGCGGGATGCATCCTCTCGCACGTGTTTTTACTCGACTACCCTGCGGGATGCATCCTCTCGCACGTGTTTTTGCTCGACTAGCCATGCGCATCCCAAAAAAAAAGCGCATGCGCATCCCAAAAAACCTGCGCATGCGCATCCCACAAAACCTCGCACGTGTTTTTACTCGACTAGCCTGCGGGATGCATCCTCTCGCACGTGTTTTTACTCGACTAGCCTGCGGGATGCATCCTCTCGCACGTGTTTTTACTCGACTAGCCTGCGGGATGCATCGTCTCGCACGTGTTTTTACTCGACTAGCCTGCGGGATGCATCCTCTCGCACGTGTTTTTGCTCGACTAGCCATGCGCATCCCAAAAAACCTGCGCATGCGCATCCCAAAAAATCTGCGCATGCGCATCCCACAAGACCTGCGCATGCGCATCCCACAAAACCTCGCACGTGTTTTTGCTCGACTAGCCTGCGGGATGCATCCTCTCGCACGTGTTTTTGCTCGACTAGCCATGCGCATCCCAAAAAACCTGCGCATGCGCATCCCAAAAAATCTGCGCATGCGCATCCCACAAAAACCTGCGCATGCGCATCCCACAAAACCTCGCACGTGTTTGTGCTCGACTAGACTGCGGGATGCATCCTTTCGCACGTGTTTTTGCTCGACTAGCCTGCGGGATGCATCCTCTCGCACGTGTTTGTGCTCGACTAGCCTGCGAGATGCATCCTCTCGCACGTGTTTTTACTCGACTAGCCTGCGGGATGCATCCTCTCGCACGTGTTTTTGCTCGACTAGCCTGCGGGATGCATCCTCTCGCACGTGTTTTTGCTCGACTAGCCTGCGGGATGCATCCTCTCGCACGTGTTTTTGCTCGACTAGCCATGCGCATCCCAAAAAACCTGCGCATGCGCATCCCAAAAAATCTGCGCATGCGCATCCCACAAAACCTGCGCATGCGCATCCCACAAAACCTCGCACGTGTTTGTGCTCGACTAGACTGCGGGATGCATCCTTTCGCACGTGTTTTTGCTCGACTAGCCTGCGGGATGCATCCTCTCGCACGTGTTTGTGCTCGACTAGCCTGCGAGATGCATCCTCTCGCACGTGTTTTTACTCGACTAGCCTGCGGGATGCATCCTCTCGCACGTGTTTTTGCTCGACTAGCCTGCGGGATGCATCCTCTCGCACGTGCTTTTGATCGACTAGCCTGCGGGATGCATCCTCTCGCACGTGTTTTTACTCGACTAGCCTGCGGGATGCATCCTCTCGCACGTGTTTTTACTCGACTACCCTGCGGGATGCATCCTCTCGCACGTGTTTTTGCTCGACTAGCCATGCGCATCCAAAAAAACCTGCGCATGCGCATCCCAAAAAACCTGCGCATGCGCATCCCACAAAACCTGCGCATGCGCATCCCACAAAACCTCGAACGTGTTTTTACTCGACTAGCCTGCGGGATGCATCCTCTCACACGTGTTTTTACTCGACTACCCTGCGGGATGCATCCTCTCGCACGTGTTTTTGCTCGACTAGCCATGTGCATCCAAAAAAACCTGCGCATGCGCATCCCAAAAAACCTGCGCATGCGCATCCCACAAAACCTGCGCATGCGCATCCCACAAAACCTCGAACGTGTTTTTACTCGACTAGCCTGCGGGATGCATCCTCTCGCACGTGTTTTTACTCGACTAGCCTGCGGGATGCATCCTCTCGCACGTGTTTTTACTCGACTACCCTGCGGGATGCATCCTCTCGCACGTGTTTTTGCTCGACTAGCCATGCGCATCCCAAAAAAAAAGCGCATGCGCATCCCAAAAAACCTGCGCATGCGCATCCCACAAAACCTCGCACGTGTTTTTACTCGACTAGCCTGCGGGATGCATCCTCTCGCACGTGTTTTTACTCGACTAGCCTGCGGGATGCATCCTCTCGCACGTGTTTTTACTCGACTAGCCTGCGGGATGCATCGTCTCGCACGTGTTTTTACTCGACTAGCCTGCGGGATGCATCCTCTCGCACGTGTTTTTGCTCGACTAGCCATGCGCATCCCAAAAAACCTGCGCATGCGCATCCCAAAAAATCTGCGCATGCGCATCCCACAAGACCTGCGCATGCGCATCCCACAAAACCTCGCACGTGTTTTTGCTCGACTAGCCTGCGGGATGCATCCTCTCGCACGTGTTTTTGCTCGACTAGCCATGCGCATCCCAAAAAACCTGCGCATGCGCATCCCAAAAAATCTGCGCATGCGCATCCCACAAAACCTGCGCATGCGCATCCCACAAAACCTCGCACGTGTTTGTGCTCGACTAGACTGCGGGATGCATCCTTTCGCACGTGTTTTTGCTCGACTAGCCTGCGGGATGCATCCTCTCGCACGTGTTTGTGCTCGACTAGCCTGCGAGATGCATCCTCTCGCACGTGTTTTTACTCGACTAGCCTGCGGGATGCATCCTCTCGCACGTGTTTTTGCTCGACTAGCCTGCGGGATGCATCCTCTCGCACGTGCTTTTGATCGACTAGCCTGCGGGATGCATCCTCTCGCACGTGTTTTTACTCGACTAGCCTGCGGGATGCATCCTCTCGCACGTGTTTTTACTCGACTACCCTGCGGGATGCATCCTCTCGCACGTGTTTTTGCTCGACTAGCCATGCGCATCCAAAAAAACCTGCGCATGTGCATCCCAAAAAACCTGCGCATGCGCATCCCACAAAACCTGCGCATGCGCATCCCACAAAACCTCGAACGTGTTTTTACTCGACTAGCCTGCGGGATGCATCCTCTCGCACGTGTTTTTACTCGACTACCCTGCGGGATGCATCCTCTCGCACGTGTTTTTGCTCGACTAGCCATGTGCATCCAAAAAAACCTGCGCATGCGCATCCCAAAAAACCTGCGCATGCGCATCCCACAAAACCTGCGCATGCGCATCCCACAAAACCTCGAACGTGTTTTTACTCGACTAGCCTGCGGGATGCATCCTCTCGCACGTGTTTTTACTCGAGTAGCCTGCGGGATGCATCCTCTCGCACGTGTTTTTACTCGACTACCCTGCGGGATGCATCCTCCCGCACGTGTTTTTGCTCGACTAGCCATGCGCATCCCAAAAAACCTGCGCATGCGCATCCCAAAAAACCTGCGCATGCGCATCCCACAAAACCTCGCACGTGTTTTTACTCGACTAGCCTGCGGGATGCATCCTCTCGCACGTGTTTTTACTCGACTAGCCTGCGGGATGCATCCTCTCGCACGTGTTTTTACTCGACTACCCTGCGGGATGCATCCTCTCGCACGTGTTTTTGCTCGACTAGCCATGCGCATCCAAAAAAACCTGCGCATGCGCATCCCAAAAAACCTGCGCATGCGCATCCCACAAAACCTGCGCATGCGCATCCCACAAAACCTCGAACGTGTTTGTGCTCGACTAGACTGCGGGATGCATCCTTTCGCACGTGTTTTTGCTCGACTAGCCTGCGGGATGCATCCTCTCGCACGTGTTTTTGCTCGACTAGCCATGCGCATCCCAAAAAACCTGCGCATGCGCATCCCAAAAAATCTGCGCATGCGCATCCCACAAGACCTGCGCATGCGCATCCCACAAAACCTCGCACGTGTTTTTGCTCGACTAGCCTGCGGGATGCATCCTCTCGCACGTGTTTTTGCTCGACTAGCCATGCGCATCCCAAAAAACCTGCGCATGCGCATCCCAAAAAATCTGCGCATGCGCATCCCACAAAACCTGCGCATGCGCATCCCACAAAACCTCGCACGTGTTTGTGCTCGACTAGACTGCGGGATGCATCCTTTCGCACGTGTTTTTGCTCGACTAGCCTGCGGGATGCATCCTCTCGCACGTGTTTGTGCTCGACTAGCCTGCGAGATGCATCCTCTCGCACGTGTTTTTACTCGACTAGCCTGCGGGATGCATCCTCTCGCACGTGTTTTTGCTCGACTAGCCTGCGGGATGCATCCTCTCGCACGTGCTTTTGATCGACTAGCCTGCGGGATGCATCCTCTCGCACGTGTTTTTACTCGACTAGCCTGCGGGATGCATCCTCTCGCACGTGTTTTTGCTCGACTAGCCATGCGCATCCAAAAAAACTTGCGCATGCGCATCCCAAAAAACCTGCGCATGCGCATCCCACAAAACCTGCGCATGCGCATCCCACAAAACCTCGAACGTGTTTTTACTCGACTAGCCTGCGGGATGCATCCTCTCGCACGTGTTTTTACTCGACTACCCTGCGGGATGCATCCTCTCGCACGTGTTTTTGCTCGACTAGCCATGTGCATCCAAAAAAACCTGCGCATGCGCATCCCAAAAAACCTGCGCATGCGCATCCCACAAAACCTGCGCATGCGCATCCCACAAAACCTCGAACGTGTTTTTACTCGACTAGCCTGCGGGATGCATCCTCTCGCACGTGTTTTTACTCGACTAGCCTGCGGGATGCATCCTCTCGCACGTGTTTTTACTCGACTACCCTGCGGGATGCATCCTCTCGCACGTGTTTTTGCTCGACTAGCCATGCGCATCCCAAAAAACCTGCGCATGCGCATCCCACAAAACCTCGCACGTGTTTTTACTCGACTAGCCTGCGGGATGCATCCTCTCGCACGTGTTTTTACTCGACTAGCCTGCGGGATGCATCCTCTCGCACGTGTTTTTACTCGACTAGCCATGCGCATCCCAAAAAACCTGCGCATGCGCATCCCAAAAAATCTGCGCATGCGCATCCCACAAGACCTGCGCATGCGCATCCCACAAAACCTCGCACGTGTTTTTGCTCGACTAGCCTGCGGGATGCATCCTCTCGCACGTGTTTTTGCTCGACTAGCCATGCGCATCCCAAAAAACCTGCGCATGCGCATCCCAAAAAATCTGCGCATGCGCATCCCACAAAACCTGCGCATGCGCATCCCACAAAACCTCGCACGTGTTTGTGCTCGACTAGACTGCGGGATGCATCCTTTCGCACGTGTTTTTGCTCGACTAGCCTGCGGGATGCATCCTCTCGCACGTGTTTGTGCTCGACTAGCCTGCGAGATGCATCCTCTCGCACGTGTTTTTACTCGACTAGCCTGCGGGATGCATCCTCTCGCACGTGTTTTTGCTCGACTAGCCTGCGGGATGCATCCTCTCGCACGTGCTTTTGATCGACTAGCCTGCGGGATGCATCCTCTCGCACGTGTTTTTACTCGACTAGCCCTGCGGGATGCATCCTCTCGCACGTGTTTTTACTCGACTACCCTGCGGGATGCATCCTCTCGCACGTGTTTTTGCTCGACTAGCCATGCGCATCCAAAAAAACCTGCGCATGCGCATCCCAAAAAACCTGCGCATGCGCATCCCACAAAACCTGCGCATGCGCATCCCACAAAACCTCGAACGTGTTTTTACTCGACTAGCCTGCGGGATGCATCCTCTCACACGTGTTTTTACTCGACTACCCTGCGGGATGCATCCTCTCGCACGTGTTTTTGCTCGACTAGCCATGTGCATCCAAAAAAACCTGCGCATGCGCATCCCA